>NC_081165.1:28926610-28946610 GCF_012432095.1 Onychostoma macrolepis | reverse complement strand
TATCGGCCAACCAATCTTTCACTTCATCCAGACACCTATGAAGTGTTGCACAGGAAACATTACGGTAACACTTTATTTTAGGGTCTCTTAACTAGTTGCTTATTAGCATGCATATTACTAGAATATTAGCCATTTATTAGTAGTAATTAAGCACATATTAATGCCTTATTCTCCATGACCTTACATCCCTAATCCTACCCAACACCTAAACTTAACAACTACCGCACTAACTATTAATAAGCACTAAATTAGGAATTTATTGAGGGAAAAGTTAATAGTGAATAAGTGTTCCCTATTCTAAAATGTTACCAACATTACAATTAGGCCTTAATAGCAAATAGATCTGCGTATACAGTAGGTGATTAAAAAATACCTTTTTTTTTTTTTTTTAAATCCTTCCCAATGGGAACATATATAATGAGAACAAAACAGGGCCCAAAATGGACCCTTGAGGTACCCCACTGGTAAGATTCGCAGAATATGAAAAATTTTCTGATATTTGATCAGACTATTCCTCAGCATTTGTAGGGAAATATGCTATTTATCTTTCCTGTCTTAGAGCTCTAGTCTGTTCATTCAAGCACGGTTGCACATTGGCTCTTTTTTCCTTCGTCTTATCTGGAGCAATAAGATGCATGATGTTAGAGCAGACAGAGTTGAACGCTGACATTAGTTCTGCTGGGTCAGCAGTGGGGGGTGCAGACTCAATCCAAGGGACTGATGGTGCGGCAATATAGGCATTGTTGTGGAAGGAGAAATAATGCGAGAATATGGAACAGACAATGAAGAAGCTCGACATATACTTGGAAGATTTACGTTAAATACTACTGAGCAGTGATCCGACAAATCATGACGTCAATGTTCATGGGCCATGTTCATGAGTACTACACGTCACAGATTGAGTCAAATTAAACGAGTCCAGCATTTCTAAAAACTCTGCAACTGTAGGTTTTCCAGCGCAACAAACCTGGATATTAAAATCTCCAGCAATTAGTATCAAATCAGACAAAGGGACAATATAAGAAAAGAAATTGGAAAAAGTCCCTAATAAATTCTTTGTGATATTCAGGTGGACGATACACATGTACACAAAGCAATTACTTGGGATTTAAAACTCTGATAGGTCATAGATGGCTATAGTCGACATTTAAAACATTAGTTAAAAACAGTGGTGAAGCCCTGAACTAATAAATCACACGTAGCCAGCGTTACTTCCACAATATGAGTGGAATCCACAGCGTTCATCCATGTTTCCACAATAAATAATACGATTTAATCCTAATCTCAGTCGACCTGAGGGTGAGCACATTTTCAGCTAATCTTCATTTTTGGGTCAACAATTCCTTCAAACACAAAAACAGCTCAATTTTCTAACATCAAGGTTAGGTTATAGAAACACAACAGGCCGTGACACTCCCACGCTCTTTTTCTTGTCTTTCTTGGTCAAATATATCACGTCTACAGTCCAGAGAAGGTTTTGATACTCTGAGAGGCTGATGTGAGGCAGAAGTCCCTGTGTGTCAGCGCTCTGGGTTTGGGGTTTTGAGCTGAACTTGTGAAACTCGCGTCTAGCGAGAAGAGCTTTTCGCTGCTCCAGATGATTCTAATTACATTTCTACAGGAGCTTCCAAGAAACGTCGTGAGCCTGTAAAACTTTGTGACGGTTCGATTTTGCACGTTGTCTGTCGGTCTGTGAAACGGCGCCTGAAAAACCAACAATCACATGGAAAGATAAACTCACAAACTAAAGCCATTCACCAGAACACGACCGCTGGAGACTCAACCGATCATTGATTATTGATTGGCTTGTGCCATATCAGCAGCAAAGGCTTTACTACTGGTGTTGTAGAAGTTAACATAATCATAATAACAATGCAATGATTTTTTCTGTCAAGCACATGAGCGTGCAGGAATGATGCGAGTCTGAGGTCAGAGCGAGGCCGTATCGCAGGGAATGAGCGTGATTTAGAGTCTCTATCATACAGTAAAGCTCTGGACGAACACTGTACAGATCAGGCAGAAGTTCACTACAGTCGTGCTGTTGACCAGCACTAAATTATTATTAAACTAAACGTGATGAGGATGATGTGCAAACACACATACAGTGGGATCACATTATAAATCTGTTATTCAAAGTGTAAATGTGACCCCGGAGCACAAAATTTTTTTGAAATTGAGATTTATATATAATCTGAAATCTGAATAAATAAGTGTTCCATTGATGTATGGTTTGAACAATATTTGTCTGAGATACAACTATTTGAAAATCTGGAATCTGAGGGAGCAAAAAAATCTAAATATTGATGAAATCACCTTTAAAGTTGTTCAAATGAAGTTCTTAGCAATGCATATTACTAATCAAAAATGAAGTTTTGATATATTTACGGTAGGAAATTTACTAAATATCTTCATGGAACATGATCTTAATATCCTAATGATTTTTGGCATAAAAGAGAAATGTATAATTTTGACCCATACAATGTATTGTTGGCTATTGCTACAAATATAGCTGCTGCTTATGACTGCTTCTGTGCTGCAGGCTCACAATTTAACCCTGAAAACTTTATATGAAACAAATGTTTCAAAAATATTTAATATTTTGTGTTAGTAATCAAAAAAGCAAATAATCCGATAAGCTGCAGTGACATGATTTTTATATTTTGTTGTTTTACATGTTATTTAATCTAAAAACCCAAAAAACATTTATTTAAAAAAATATATGTACACTTCAAAGTTGTAAACAAAACTAAATTATTGAAGTTTTACAAGTAAATACTATTTTCACTTCAAAATGTTACGAATTCAATGTGTTACCTGCTGTTTCTTTGCAATTATTTGTGAAACTGTTTCAGCTAACAAAACCGTTCATTAAAAACACTATTAATGCACACATTCAGAACATGAACTATGTAATGTCTGTTCTATTCTCTGTTTTCCTTTCTTTCAGCCGAACACATTCCTGACTCGTGGGTTTGATTCGCAGTGAACGCATGAGCCGATCAGACGCGAGTAAGTGATTCTGGACAGAAGCAGGGATGTAACTGTGAGCGAGGCATCGGTTCCTCTCCGCTGAAATGTGGCTTTGCCTCAACAGAACTCAGTCAGCCTCAAACCGCAGACGAGAAACGACACCGAGCGGCCTCCGCTTCATAAATAATGCCTTTTCTGGAACCAAATGATACCCTGACACTGTCAGACATCTGAACGCATGAAGAACCGTCTCGTTTTCCAGCGTAAACATCTAAACACTCTTAAATCAAGATACACTGACTGGAGATGCACCATGACGCAAGACACAAATTCATCAAAGTGAAGAACAAATACCTGCCAATGGGGACAGAACATGTTTATTAGTCTTCTTTTAAGCATAAACTTCATTTTGATGAATTAGTCAGAAAGCGGGCGTCAGAAGAGCAGCGAGACTAAAGCAAACACAAGCATGATGGATGGTGAGCCGTGACACGAGCTGAAGAACGAGTTCCACCGAAGCGCTTCCTCTGACACGACATCTGTGGAGACTCCGGAAGATTCCTCCGCAATCCAGCGCTACTCCTTACAAGGCATTCGCCTCTTTCCAGAGAAAAACACACACATTTATGAGAGGGAGAGGAAAACAAGACCTAAACAACCCACCGCATGTGTGTGTGTGTGTGTGTGTGTGTTTAGTGTGTGTGTGTGTGTGTGTGTGTGTGTGTGTGTGTGTGTGTGTGTGTGTGTGTGTGTGTGTGTGTGTGTGTTTAGTGTGTGTGTGTGTGTGTGTGTGTGTGTGTGTGTGTCTAGTTTGTGAGTGTTGTATGAGTTTAGTGTGTGTGTGTGTGTGTGTGTGTGTGTGTGTGTGTGTGTTTAGTGCGTGTGTGTGTGAGTCTTTAATTTGTGAGTGTTGTATGAGTTTAGTGTGTGTGTGTGTGTGTGTGTGTGTGTGTGTGTGTGTGTGTGTGTGTGTGAGTCTTTAATTTGTGAGTGTTGTATGAGTTCAGTGTGTGTGTGTGTGTGTGTGTGTGTGTGTGAGTCTTTAATTTGTGAGTGTTGTATGAGTTCAGTGTGTGTGTGTGTGTGTGTGTGTGTTAGTGTGTGTGTGTTTAGTGTGTGTGTGTGTGTGTGTGTTTAGTGTGTGTTTAGTGTGTGTTTAGTGTGTGGTTTTGAGCGCTCTATCTCAGATATGTAATCACATTACGTCATGCGCTGAAGGGCCCGGGGCCGAATGAGCTCACATTCACTGACACACATCTGTAAACACGTCTGCAGTGTTTGAGTTGGCATTAATGTTCGTTCACTCACAGAAGATCAATGAACACCAAACATCAGCAGCATCTGGGTCTTCTGCTCTCTGACCGCAGAAAATCTCACTGTAAGAATCACGTCGTCAGTAAGTCAGGTACGGCATGATTTTAGACTCAAAATGATTAATAGATGCACGCACATTATCCATGTACTGCATAAAGTGAAATGCTGTAAACGGTCTCAAAATCCAAATGAACCGAACAAGACGTCACTAAACGCACCCGTGTGACCTGATCCACAAATGCACGGATTCCTTTTTGCATGAGCAATTTATGATATATTAATGCAGAACAGAACATTTTTATTTGCAAACATGTCTGTATTTGTACAAATCGCTGCACAATCATTTAATCCTGAATTCCACAGACTCAAATTGAAAGGCGTTTGTTTGTGGTTAGTCAGATACAGTCTAAAATCATCCCATAGTCAGCACAACTGATGCTTTTACATCACTTTAACACATCAAAATAAGTGCAATTTCAACTTTTTTATAAGTTATATGAAATTCAACTTGATTTTTTTTTTTTAAGTTGGTTTAATGTAATTTAAGTTGTAATTACTTGCACAACCAAATTGATTAAATTTAAAAATGTAAGGTTTTAAATTAGTTTAAGTTAGTATAGCAAGTAAGTTTTTTAATATTTTCAAATAGATTTTATTATATTTTTATAGCTTTAGTTTAAGTTTTTGTAATTTTTTGTCATTGTTATTAGTTGTTGTTTGTTAAAAAAAATCTATATACTGTAGTTCTTATTCATTTTAATTTAAGCTTTAGTTTTATTTTAGTTCATTTAAATTTAAACTAAAAGAAAATTAGACATTATATTTTGGTAACTAGCTAAAATAAAATAAATTCATTTTTTTTAAAATATTTTCTTTTATTTCAGTTCACATTTATTATATTTCACGTAACAACAATGATTTTTTTTTTATGGTTTTAGTTTAAAGTTCAGTTTTAGTTAAGAATAATATCCCTGCAGAACAGCTCAAAATCTCTGCTTCACATCCACAAATAACAAACTAATAACTCTAATTAATGAATGAATAATGAATAAAACATTACACAACTACCATATGTGTCCAACTGTATCCTGCATACACTCATATAAAGTGAAATATACTATACAGCAAATCTCAATTACTCAATATTTTATTTCATTAAAATGTAACAAATTATCGTCCAGCTCTAGTTGGATAAATGTGACAACAAAACATGAACATAATAAGATATTATACACATCAACATCAGCATTTTCTGTAAAGCTGCTTTGAAACGATGCATTTCATGAAATGCATATAAATAAATTTGAGTTGACCTGACATTGTCCAGTCGGCCCTGAAGTCCTGCTTTATTTAACTCACTTTGGAAAGACCAGCGGGTGTGAATCCGTCTGAATCCCGCAGGATATTTTTACTCACGCCAGCATTCGATTCCTTCTTTAAAAAGGCACCGGGCCGCTCTATTTCTGCTGCTGGATATATTATCAGCGCGGCTTATTTTCATCTACTCAGACTTATTTTTAAGAGCCTTGTAAGGCAATGAAAATGGAAACATCATTAGCTAAATATGTCTCTGGCAGGATATAAAGTGAGTGTTTGGACTCAGATCTCTGTCCAATCTGGACGGATCAGTTCGGTTCCTCATTCACAATCTGGGCTGAGACTGGAGCGTCCCGATCGAACATGATGAGAGACAGAGACAGACGTGTTCTGCTGCACATACTCGCGTGTGTATGTAATGTGCGCTCACACCAGAGAGGAAATGATGTCATGCTGCTACAATGAATCCTGCTACAATAGATCAACACGCAGAGATCTGAAAACATAAACAAACAATCAATTAAAACACTCTTGCATCTCGTACGCTTTGCAGAGACGTGTGGAGAAAAACCTTCCTTTCCTGACTGACAAACAGAAACTGTATCGTGTTCCGGTTAAACAACGAGTTACTGTTTAATGAGTCGTGATTATCTGAATAAACCACTTCAAACGGAACAGAGCCGCAGGACACACACACACACACACACACACACACACACACACACACACACACACACACACACAAACACACAAACACACACACACACACACACACACCAAACAAGCCAAACACTGATAACACGATCACATCACACTGACATCTGCACAGCAATATTCATTATATAATGAATGTAATTACACGACATACCTGTACATACTAAATTGTCTATTTTGTATATTGTGTTTGTGCTATTTTGCACATTGTCTATTTTGTATATTTGTACATTATTATAATTGTTTTATTATTATCTGTGTCCTGTCCTGTCGCTGTCATTCTGTCACCAAACTAATTCCTCGGATGTAAACATTCCTGGCAATAAAGCTCATTCTGATTCTGATTAAATCATAAAAATGGCAAATAAAAAAATGTAATAAATAATTCTACAATCAAGTTAAACGTAATAATGATAAAAATGTGAAATTAAAATAATTAAAAAATAAAAACATTCAAACTATTTGAAATGTACAGTATTATCATAAAAAAAGCACATTTAAATAAATTAGTTTAAAATTAAAACAAGTTAAAACACTTATTAAAATGAATTAAATGACAAAAATGCTAAATTGAAATAATGTTAAAATAAAAGCATTTAAAACAAACTAAAATTCATCTCGATTGCTAACACACAATTCATGAAACAATTCACCATTTTCTCACAACCATAAACACAATCTCAAAACTACACACCAACTTATTCAAATATTCAAACTTTCAGGTCAAAGTCAAACATTTTAGTCAAAAACATATTCTCTTTTGTCAGAATCTAATCTTTGGCCTCAGACGACACACAAACCTGTCAAATACACAGACTACTTTCCTGACTAGAGAACACTAGTGAGATCAATTCAAAACACCGTTACAAAAAAATTTTGAAATTTCATATACAATTTTTCATATTATTTTATGCAACTATCATTCAACCCACAATCCCTTGTTTGTCTGTATGACTATGATGACAGTGATTCAGTCTCTAGACTGGATGAAGACTCTCTCTAGTGCGCATGCTTCATGTGTTCACACGTGCTATGAAAGCCTGTGTCTTTGACTGTATGAATACACTAACCGTTTGTGTCAAAAACGAGTGATATACTTTGGACTTTGGTCTACAGGACCCAGTGCGCTGAGCTCTGACCTCTCTCTCTCCTGCTCCAGCAGGCTGGTGAACTCGTCACTCTTCCTCATGAAGTCGCTGTGGTTCCTCTTCTCGTCCTGCAGCCGATGAAGCGTCTGTCTGTGAGCTCGCTCCACCAGCAGCAGCTGCTCCAGCATCCGTCTGTAGGTCTCCCGCTGCTTCTCCACCAGCCTGTCCAACTGACACACGCAAACACGCTCAGAACACGCTCGGAGCCACAGAGCTGCGCGGTAATGAAGTACAGTTACTTGAGTACTGTACTTAAGCACACTTTTTGAGTATCTGTACTTTACTTGAGTATTATTTTTTCTGGAAACTTATGACTTTAACTTGTAGAGTCCACAAAACCAGTCATAAGGATACATTTTTTGAAATTGAGATTTATGCATCATCTGAAATCTGAATAAATAATCTTTCCATCGATGTATGGTTTGTTAGCATCGGACAATATTTGGCTGAGATACAACTATTTGGAAATCTGGAATCTGAGGGTGCAAAAAAAAATCTAAATATTATCGCCTTTAAAGTTGTCCAAATGAAGTTCTTAGCAATGCATATTACTAATCAGAAAATAATTTTTGATATATTTACAGTAGGAAATGTTCAAAATATCTTCATGAAACATGATCTTTACTTTATATCCTAATGATTTTTGCAAATGTGATATTTATTTACAACAATTCAATAACAAGAATAGTTTATTTTGTGGTAAATATTAGACACAATATTGTCTGATTTTGCCAAATTGTGTAAATTAAAATATTACCCATAAAGCCATAGAAAAGTTGTGCGTCTCCTAAAAAAACACAATACTGTAGGTGTTTGACTTGAAGCAGCCCTGCAGGCCGTTCTGTCTGTGACATCAAAGTACCACAAGAGTGATTCGAGAACATTTTTGATGTCAAAACTTTGACGTTTTGATGTCAAATAAGTCTTGCTGTTTTGATTTTTTGTTAAAGCAGTGTTGCGGTTGTAAAGTTATACAGCTACAGTTGTGTTGCTGGGTTTTAAAGCAAGTTTGATTTTATTCTTACTAGTCTGTATTTACAGCAATTTCACTGTCCACTCAGTTCAAATGTGGATGAATGGTGCACGTAGATGTGTGCACACACTGCCAGAGCTGTTTTTTTCCATAGGTTTTTAACCGCTCTTTACTCTAAAGATATACTACAAGCTAGTCAGTGTATTCAGTAGGTGTAATGTATTGTAAGTTGCTTCAGAGGTATTGCAAGGATTACATACAACAATAATAAAACACTGACATAAAAAAAAAAGGAAATTTACTTTTGGTACTTTTAAAAACAAGTACTTCTGTACGTTTACTTAAGTAAAAATCAGTCTGTACAACTTTCACTTTTAATGGAGTAATATTTGGCCAGCAGTATCTGAGCTTTCACTCAAGTAAGCAGAGTTGTGTACTTTGTCCGCCTCTCTCGTACCTCGCTCATGGGCTTCTCGTAGATGTCCTCCTGCCAGCTGCCATTCTTAGCCTGGATGGCGTCTCTCTGCAGCGCCTTTAGCACATTCGGTGGCGTCACGAAGCCGTATTTGGCCTCCAGCAGAGCCAGATCAATTTTATCAGCTTTGAGGACGGTGATCACCTCGTCTCTGGCCTGCAGCAAACACACGCATGTCATTAAAACACAGAAACAACCTATGAATCCATTACAGGGAAGGACTTCTGTGTTTGCATTTAAAACTGAATAAATATTAACTGCCTGAAGCTCTAATTAATTTTCCTTTTATGTTGATTTTATTTCATCAGGGACTGACTGATGTCTCTTAGTTTTAACAGGGTTTGACTCTCTGCTTCATAATAAGGCAAGACACCACATGTAAACAGGTGAAATTTAACTAATGAACATCACCATACTTCCTCACTTGATTGATTACATTAAGAATTGCACACAAAGTTTTGTATTACAAGTTTTCTGTTATGTTTATATATGCAATAATATGCCATAATTTGGATTCATTTTCAGAACATAAATCTGAACATTGGATGAAGCCAGATTCAAAATTATGGTTTGATTTTATTCACACATTAGATGTAAAGGTTTTTACTGAGGGGATTTTGGATTTCTCTTTTTATCACTTCATAAATTAGTAAATACTGTCAACAGACAGAAAACAAACACATTTTCACCATGTTTAGGAGTGAAATGTTATATAAATCAGTGTGAATAAAATATTAATAAACCCCTCTGTAAAAACCTTCAGAATATAGAGAGGAATAAAACTGTAAAGTTTGGTGTATGTAAGTGCTGCTGAAGTGGAGAAAAAACTCTTTAAAGATATGGATTGAAATTGAAATCTATAGAAGTAAATAGATAAAGTGTCATAAATGAAACACTTAAATGTGTATTTTGGATGTTTTCTGTCCACTAGCCTGACAGAGAAGACCAGTTCTGAAAGCAAAATAGACCAAAATCTCAAAATTGACCGGTATTAAAACACTGGTTTTGTTTGTATTGTCTCGGTTTACTACACTTTCAATCCCAATCCGTATCTTTAAAGAGTTTTTTCACCATTTCAGCACTCACATACACCAAACTTAGCAATTTTATTCTTATCTATATTCTGAAGGTTTTACTGAGGGATTTTGGATTTCTCTTTTATCACTTCATAAATTAGTAAATACTGTCAACAGACAGAAAACAAACACATTTTCACCATGTTTAGGAGTGAAATGTTATATAAATCAGTGTGAATAAAATATTAATAAACCCCTCTGTAAAAACCTTCAGAATATAGAGAGGAATAAAACTGTAAAGTTTGGTGTATGTAAGTGCTGCTGAAGTGGAGAAAAAACTCTTTAAAGATATGGATTGAAATTGAAATCTATAGAAGTAAATAGATAAAGTGTCATAAATGAAACACTTAAATGTGTATTTTGGATGTTTTCTGTCCACTAGCCTGACAGAGAAGACCAGTTCTGAAAGCAAAATAGACCAAAATCTCAAAATTGACCGGTATTAAAACACTGGTTTTGTTTGTATTGTCTCGGTTTACTACACTTTCAATCCCAATCCGTATCTTTAAAGAGTTTTTTCACCATTTCAGCACCACTCACATACACCAAACTTAGCAATTTTATTCTTATCTATATTCTGAAGGTTTTTACTGAGGGGATTTTGGATTTTTCTTTTTATCACTCCATAAATCGGAAAATACTGTCAACAGACAGAAAAAAAATGTCACCATGGTTTAGGACTAAAATATTGTATAAATCAGTGTGAATGATATATGAACAAACCCCTCAGTAAAAACCTTCAGAATATAGACAAGAATAAAACTTCTAAGTTTGGTGTATATAAGCGCTGCTGAAGTGGAGGAGAAAACTTTTAAATATATGAATAAGAATTTAAATCTATCAATGCAAATACTTAAAGTGCAAAAAATAAACACTTAAATGTTTTCTTTCCACTAGTCTGAAATAACACTTGAAAATAACTTGCATAAAGTTAATAGACCAAAATCTAAAAATTGACCAATGCATTAAAAAAACAATATGTTTGCCTGTAGTGTCTCAAACGCTCAGTCAAGCCCATGAATACATTTTCACTCAGAAAGACTATTTTTCATTCTTCAGAGCACTAAAACGACCGTTACCAGGCAGACGATGATCACAATCAACTAATTTACGGCTGTTTTTGTTGTAATAAGCATTCACTAAATCAATCTCAGGGAAAAAATTTACAATGTGGCTTGTCTAAAGACCCGTTCACAACAATAACTACAATGATAACTACATTACGATACTTTATTTCTGTCAGGACCACTATTGTCAAATGATAGGCACTTAGGTGGTATGGTTCTGTTCTGGGCAAAAACTCTGTGCCCATCCACGCAACCTGTCATGAATGAGCAGGGAGAGCAGCAATAATAATAACCCCCCAAGGATTAACAGAACAGAACCAAGCAGATCATTAATGTACTTAATTACATTTAGTGTAACACATTACTCAAGGTTAGGGATTCTGATTCAACAGGAATATCAGAAGCCAAGTCCTGACTGTGGCGAAAGGAGGAGTTGGGGATGGAGGAGGGTAATTGCTCCCGAGCAAGCAAAAGCTGCTGAATAATACTGAATAGCGTTTATGTAGGGATGCCGTGATAGGTGTCATATTCCTACAGGTATGTGATCAGCTGATGCAAGTTCGACTCACGTGACCAGCCAGAACTAACGCTACACTTGATTCAAAGTGCACGCTGCAGTTTTGTCATCTGCCACTTAAGTGCTCAATCTCTTTAAAGTCAGAAGGATTCTGATTGGCTGTCAGTGTTTATATTATTTATCAGCTGGAAAAAGTCACTTTGAAAGTGATTCCAAGGATATTGTTCATCGGAGTCATACAGACTGGCACAGACTTCGCTATTCTCACAGTTACAGCAATTATAATTTTACTGTAAAAGTTTTCATTCTTGGTGTGAATGTGATGAAAATGGAAATAATGTCAGATCTTTTCTTCTGTATTGTGATGTACATCAGAGTCTAATGGATTACTGAAAAAGTACAAATGTAGGGCGGGACTTGGTTCTGTGCATCGGATGTTGATTGGATGTTGAGATGTGCATGTGGCATATTCAGATGAGCGTGAGCTTGAGGGGCAGAGTTTAATGACTAAATGATTGGAGAAATCCTGCATACGTCACCAGATAGAAGATCCAATTATGACATTCTGATCAAACATTACCGGATCAAACGGTGCACAATAACACATACACAGATGAATCTATAACATGCATTTAGAAAATAGATGTGTGATTTTGATTTTGACGTGACCTGCAGTTCTCCTTCCAGCATGCTGAGGAGGAAGAGCAGGTCGTCTCGTGAGAGGTCTCGGCTCTTGGCTGCGGTTTGCTCTCTCTGCGCTCGTCGTCTGCTGTCCATCGGGTTTCTCTGGACGGTGGCCGTGTCTTCATGAGCGTGTCTCACCCCGCGACTCTCCTCGGACGTCTGCCGCCGCGCTCGTCCTCTGGCCGGAGACAGCTTCGCCGTCACCGCGTCTTCCAGCATGATCGAGCACCTGAGGGAGAAACAGAGAGGATTGTGGGAAACAGCACTTAACAGTTTTTTTTTCAGCTGCTTTCACACATTTTCTAAACTTTGCCTCGTTTTTTCAAAACTTTACACGCAAATCCAAGAATTGCACACAAAATGCCTCGCATCTCTTGCAAAATGAAGCACTGCATTCAAAATATCACAAACACACCTCAAAAGCAAACATAGTAAACACCTTTGCCATAATATTATATGTTTGGATATCTCATATACACAGTTATTCAAAACCTAAATCTCTGCTTTCATGAGATCCTGTGTACAATTCTGTACAAGATTGAAAGTAATTGTCAGAGAGATGCTGAAAAATTCACGGAAAACACGGAAGCAAGATTGAAAGCAAACTTTTTTTTACTGTAAGCATTTGTGGTTGTGAAAACAGTATTACACAGTACAAAAGAGCAGAAACAGATGTGTGTTTATAGGCCTGTTCTACAGCATGATTGGTTGGTGTCCAGTGAAGCACATGTGAGGAGTTAATGTGAGAGGCTGATAAATTAGTGTGTTTGAAAAAGGAAGTCAAGACACTTCCTGTTAGATTTGTGTGTGTTACATTGAGAACTGTGAGTTGTGTTTTGCAAAAAGTGTTTTATGAAACTGAAAACTAAGTCAAAGTCTGAGAATCAGTGTCTGGTTTTGCAGATTTGGTGTGTGCTTCTGCTGTTTGAGCGACAGCTTTCAGAAACTGTGTGACAAGCAAAGATTGGGTGTGTAAGCAGATGAAAAAAACTGTTATGAACACATCACATGACGTACGGACCACATCACAGCGTGCAAAAGCTCGAGTCAAATCAAGCCACATTTACTTCTATAGCGCTTCATACAGATTATACAGCTTCACAGAGATGAACAGGAGAGAAACAGAACCACAGACTCAAACTTTAAAGCTCCTCTCTTTGTGGATGTCCTCAATTAGAAACACGATTCAGACGTGAAGTGCTTTCATTTCTATTGTAAAACAGCATAAAGCATATTTTATGAGTAGAGTTCGCTCTTTATCTCCACGCACACAGGACCCTCACCCTACCACATCCACTGCTAAAACTCCCATCTTTTCTTTCTGTCCACTCACTGAAGCTGAAGTATCCAAGCTTCTCCTCCAACCATCCTACAACATGTCCTCTTGACCCAATCCCCTCACACCTTCTCCAAGCAATCTCACCCACACTCTTACCTGCACTCACACACATCATCAACACATCCCTACTCACAGGTAACTTCCCCATTGCGTTCAAGCAGGCTCGGGTAACCCCACTGCTCAAAAAACCTACATTAAACACTTCTCTTATAGAAAACTACAGACCTGTCTCTCCTTCCGCTCATAGCGAAAACACTTGAACGAGTTGTCTTCAACCAAGTCTCACTGTTTCTTTCACAGAACGACAAACTGGATGCTAAACAGTCAGGTTTCAGGAGGGGCCATTCAACTGAGACTGCGCTTCTCTCGGTCACTGAAGCCCTGCGAATTGCAAAAGCCCATTCCAAATCATCAGTCCTCATTCTGCTGGACCTATCTGCCGCTTTTGACACTGTCAATCATCAGATACCCTGTCCACCCTCTCATCACTGGGCATCTCTGGCATTCCACTTCGCTGGTTTGAATCCTATCTCACTGGTAGGTCTTTCAGGGTGGCCTGGGAGGTGAGGTATCCAAAGCACATACACTGGTCACTGGGGTTCCTCAGGGATCAGTTCTTGGACCCTCCTCTTCTCCACATACACTACATCACTGGGTCCCATCATACAGGCACATGGATTCTCATACCATTGCTACGCTGATGACACACAGCTCTACCTCTCTTTTCAACCAGATGATCCAACGGTAGCTGCAAGGATCTCAGGTTGCCTGGCGGACATCTCGGCATGGATGAAAGAACATCACCTGCAGCTCAACCTGGCAAAGACTGAGCTTCTTGTCCTCCCTGCCACTCCGACTCTACAGCATGACTTCACGATCCAGTTAGGTTCATCAACAATAACCCCATCAACTTCGGTCAGAAATCTTGGTGTAATCTTTGATGATCAGCTGACCTTCAAAGACCACATTACAAAACTGCTCGATCTTGCAGGTTTGCACTATATAACATCAGAAAGATCAGGCCCTTTCTGACAGAGCATGCTGCACAACTTCTTGTCCAGGCCCTTGTCATTTCTAGGCTGGACTATTGCAATGCTCTTCTGGCTGGACTTCCGTCTAATACAGTCAAACCTCTACAAATGATTCAGAATGCAGCGGCACGACTGGTCTTCAACGAGCCCAAAAGAGCCCATGTTACACCTCTCTTTATCTCCCTGCACTGGCTACCAATCACGGCTCGCATCAAGTTCAAGACACTGATGCTTGCATATAGAACAACCACTGGCTCAGCACCCGTTTACTTGCACTCTCTATTAACAAACTACATCCCTCCAGAAATCTGAGATCTGCTAGTGAGCGGCGCCTCGTGATACCATCACAGAGGCGCAAAATCACTCTCTAGATCATTCTCATTCACCATTCCTGGCTGGTGGAACGATCTTCCCACCTCTATCCGGAATGCTGGATCCCTGTCAATCTTCAAGCAACAACTGAAAACTCATCTCTTTCGACAGCACTTGACTTCATCCTAAACTTAAAAAAAAAAAAAAAAAAATTATCTTTACTTATTCCTTCCTTTGGTAGTTTGTATTTATTTGAACAATGTCTGAGACTTGGTGTTGCAAGCACTTATGTCTGATTGCCTCTTCAAGATTAATCGCTCGATGTATTCCCCAATTGTAAGTCGCTTTGGATAAAAGCGTCTGCTAAATGACTAAATGTAAATGTAAATAAAGTTTTCCAGCAAAATACCAATTTTCTCTGTATCGTCCAATGAAACATATCAGTTATTCAGTTTAGTACTATATGACAAGACAGTTTATGTTCTCTTTTAGGTCATTCAGGCGGAGGAACTGAACTGTGGGTCAGAGGTCAAACACGAGCTGATCTCAGATCAGATGACATCATCGCTGCAGCACACACACACACTGATGTCATCACACACACACACGCAGAATGAATCAGTCATGATGTCATCTATAAAAGAAAGATATCAGCCGTGGATCTGAATGAACTTGCAGGACTAAACAATGCCTGTCACACAAACACACTGACAAAAAATGACTTTCACACTCAGTGTTTCTGTCTTGTTCTCCAGTATAAATATCTAAACATCCTTAATTACAGACGCATTTACTGGAACAGCAAAAGTATTTAAGATACAAAAGTCCTGTTTTCTGAAAAATTTATCAAAATGGAGATTAAGCTTTAAACAAGAAAAAATATCTTCAGATGGGGTCAGAAAAATACGCCCTTTTGAATTAACTTGATTTTTCTGACCCATTGGCAATTTTTTTTCTTGTTTTAATCATAAACTTACGTCTTCTTGATCATTTTTTCAGAAAACAAGATGTAATATTGTATTTCATTTTGATTTACTAGTGTTTGTACTCTGTTTGTACTTTGTGTTCTGAACTGAACTTTCCATTCCATCTGATGTTTTTAGATTTACTGACCTTCACACAGTCATGAGGGTTCATGGGTGACCTCTGTGATGTCACTTCCTGTTTTGCTTGTCATATGACAAGAGTTCAGGAGCCCCTGCTGGTGAATAGTGTAACTACACCCTCAGACCTCATTCACTCATATCTGTGTTCTGATGAAATAACAACAGGCCAAGCATTATCAGCGTAGATATAGCATATATATTTATTTCATTATAAAAGACCCTCTAACACTAGCGTTCCTTATTCTTTTCTTTTTTTCTATGCTATTGTTTTGGTTTTGTTTTGTTCTTTTTTTATTTAATAAAACCTTGCGTACAGCTTTAGGCTAACTGAGACTTGTTACAGCACGTGTGTATCGTTGCTCTTTTGTTGGTTTTGATTGCTTCTGTTGTCCTCATTTGTAGGTCGCTTTGGATAAAAGCGTCTGCTAAACGACTCAATGTAAATGTAAATAAAGTTTTCCAGCAAAATACCAATTTTCTCTGTATCGTCCAATGAAACATATCAGTTATTCAGTTTAGTACTATATGACAAGACAGTTTATGTTCTCTTTTAGGTCATTCAGGCGGAGGAACTGAACTGTGGGTCAGAGGTCAAACACGAGCTGATCTCAGATCAGATGACATCATCGCTGCAGCACACACACACACACACACACACACACGCAGAATGAATCAGTCATGATGTCATCTATAAAAGAAAGATATCAGCCGTGGATCTGAATGAACTTGCAGGACTAAACAATGCCTGTCACACAAACACACTGACAAAAATGACTTTCACACTCAGTGTTTCTGTCTTGTTCTCCAGTACAAATATCTAAACATCCTTAATTACAGACGCATTTACTGGAACAGCAAAAGTATTTAAGATACAAAAGTCCTGTTTTCTGAAAAATTTATCAAAATGGAGATTAAGCTTTAAACAAGAAAAAATATCTTCAGATGGGGTCAGAAAAATCGCCCTTTTGAATTAACTTGATTTTTCTGACCCATTGGCAATTTTTTTCTTGTTTTAATCATAAACTTCGTCTTCTTGATCATTTTTCAGAAAACAAGATGTAATATTGTATTTCATTTTGATTTACTAGTGTTTGTACTCTGTTTGTACTTTGTGTTCTGAACTGAACTTTCCATTCCATCTGATGTTTTTAGATTTACTGACCTTCACACAGTCATGAGGGTTCATGGGTGACCTCTGTGATGTCACTTCCTGTTTTGCTTGTCATATGACAAGAGTTCAGGAGCCCCTGCTGGTGAATAGTGTAACTACACCCTCAGACCTCATTCACTCATATCTGTGTTCTGATGAAATAACAACAGGCCAAGCATTATCAGCGTAGATATAGCATATATATTTATTTCATTATAAAAGACCCTCTAACACTAGCGTTCCTTATTCTTTTCTTTTTCTATGCTATTGTTTTGGTTTTGTTTTGTTCTTTTTTATTTAATAAAACCTTGCGTACAGCTTTAGGCTAACTGAGACTTGTTACAGCACGTGTGTATCGTTGCTCTTTTGTTGGTTTTGATTGCTTCTGTTGTCCTCATTTGTAGGTCGCTTTGGATAAAAGCGTCTGCTAAACGACTCAATGTAAATGTAAATAAAGTTTTCCAGCAAAATACCAATTTTCTCTGTATCGTCCAATGAAACATATCAGTTATTCAGTTTAGTACTATATGACAAGACAGTTTATGTTCTCTTTTAGGTCATTCAGGCGGAGGAACTGAACTGTGGGTCAGAGGTCAAACACGAGCTGATCTCAGATCAGATGACATCATCGCTGCAGCACACACACACACTGATGTCATCACACACACACACGCAGAATGAATCAGTCATGATGTCATCTATAAAAGAAAGATATCAGCCGTGGATCTGAATGAACTTGCAGGACTAAACAATGCCTGTCACACAAACACACTGACAAAAATGACTTTCACACTCAGTGTTTCTGTCTTGTTCTCCAGTATAAATATCTAAACATCCTTAATTACAGACGCATTTACTGGAACAGCAAAAGTATTTAAGATACAAAAGTCCTGTTTTCTGAAAAATTTATCAAAATGGAGATTAAGCTTTAAACAAGAAAAATATCTTCAGATGGGGTCAGAAAAATCGCCCTTTTGAATTAACTTGATTTTTCTGACCCATTGGCAATTTTTTTTCTTGTTTTAATCATAAACTTACGTCTTCTTGATCATTTTTTCAGAAAACAAGATGTAATATTGTATTTCATTTTGATTTACTAGTGTTTGTACTCTGTTTGTACTTTGTGTTCTGAACTGAACTTTCCATTCCATCTGATGTTTTTAGATTTACTGACCTTCACACAGTCATGAGGGTTCATGGGTGACCTCTGTGATGTCACTTCCTGTTTTGCTTGTCATATGACAAGAGTTCAGGAGCCCCTGCTGGTGAATAGTGTAACTACACCCTCAGACCTCATTCACTCATATCTGTGTTCTGATGAAATAACAACAGGCCAAGCATTATCAGCGTAGATATAGCATATATATTTATTTCATTATAAAAAAGACCCTCTAACACTAGCGTTCCTTATTCTTTTCTTTTTTTCTATGCTATTGTTTTGGTTTTGTTTTGTTCTTTTTTTATTTAATAAAACCTTGCGTACAGCTTTAGGCTAACTGAGACTTGTTACAGCACGTGTGTATCGTTGCTCTTTTGTTGGTTTTGATTGCTTCTGTTGTCCTCATTTGTAGGTCGCTTTGGATAAAAGCGTCTGCTAAACGACTCAATGTAAATGTAAATAAAGTTTTCCAGCAAAATACCAATTTTCTCTGTATCGTCCAATGAAACATATCAGTTATTCAGTTTAGTACTATATGACAAGACAGTTTATGTTCTCTTTTTAGGTCATTCAGGCGGAGGAACTGAACTGTGGGTCAGAGGTCAAACACGAGCTGATCTCAGATCAGATGACATCATCGCTGCAGCACACACACACACACACACACACACACACACACAACACTCGGGTCAGAAGGTGAGGACACAGGTGTGACTAAACACACACATTCCAGCAGGCTGATGTCAAGCAGGAGAGAGAGAGACGGACAGAACCAGTCTGTTGTGTGTGTGTGTGTGTGTGTGTGCTGATGATCATAGCGTGAGCAGGATTTACTCTCATCTGTCAGTTTTATATGTTACATAATCAACAGAACAAAAGACTGAGAACAAGAGTTTGCGAATGGCGTCCGGCCCTCAGGCTCTGTGTGTGTGTGTGAGTGTGTGTGTGTGTGTGTGTGTGTGTGTGTGTACCTGTTTTTCTATTCAGGTGGGGACTTAAACCTGGATACACACAGACTCATGGGGACTCGTGTCGCGGGTAAACAAGCTAATAAATCACACAGAGTGAAGTTTTTTGAAAATCTAAAAATGCCTGCAGTCTCCTGTAAGGGGTAGGTTTAGGTGTAGGGTTGGTGTAGGACAATAGCACATACAGTAAGTACACTATAAAAACCATTACGCCTATGAATGTCCCCACAAGGATAGCAAACCAGACGTGTGTGTGTGTGTGTGTGTGTGTTCAGTTGTGTAACTGTATATGAGGTGTTTTGTTCAGAGGTTTGTGGGAGTAAATCAGTTCACACACGTTTCTCTCTCTTCTTTTAGTTTCTTGTTCTAAATGTACATCAGATCAATAACACACACTTGTAGCCTCACTCTAAACAAATACACACACAAACAATCACACACACACACACACACACACACACACAGGGTCAGTCCATCTTAATGTTTCATTTTCCTCATTTTGTGAGTCATTACTTCTATGTATTTGCATTGCAAAACCACCAGTGATTTAATTTACTGGGTTTATTTAAATGCAGATATAATCTTAATTAAAATTCTAAAAGAAAAAAATACAGATGCACAGCATTTTAAAAAATCACGTTCTGTTTATTTATTTATATGTCAACAGAAGTAGCAGAGGT
>NC_081165.1:28914110-28921610 GCF_012432095.1 Onychostoma macrolepis | reverse complement strand
CTGTTTTCTTCTCATAATGCTTCATCAGATCATAAACAGGTTCAACATGTTTCTGGAGCTCTGAATGAGTCTGATAGGAGCTGCTGTCTGTGATTGATTACCATCTGAGATTCACTAATTAATGCCAGTAATTAATGCAAGTGCTTTATTAATTAATGCATGTCTGAATGAGCAGGTGCAATGAGAGCGGAGCTAAAATTACAACAACAAAAAACCCTACAGCAATATTTCAGTTTCAGACATAGAATAAACCCATGCATGTGAATCTGCCCTTATTTGTGATGCTCTGAGTCCGTCTTCAGCGCGTATGATCGGCCTGCAGCCGCGTGGCTAAAATTAGGGTCACCCGATACCCCGACACCGAGCAAAGGGTGCGAGACGCACAAATACCGGCTACACGGCAAACCGGACATATGGAGCGTGTGCACAAACATGACATCCATATGCTGGATGATTTCAGGCTGTTCAACACAGCAGCATCCTGATTGATTGTGTCTTTCACAGCACTAACTTTAGCAAACCCGATCGTCTGTCTGAACACGGCGAGATGAACACCTACATGACTAAAGCTATCAGGTGTTATAGATACACTTTCCACTAACTTCTGCTTACGGTTGGGCGATATGACCAAAAACCAAATACTCATCATTTTAATCATGGCACTGATACACATACAGTAAGTGCATGCCAGCTCTTCATGGCGAGAAACATGGTGAAATAGTGCAAAATATGAAGAAAAGATTTAAATAAATCTATCTTTTATGTGATATCAACTGTATTGATGGGTTTTAGGATGGGTATACATGTATTACAAAATGTATTACACATACAAACATACATATTTGTATAGGCTAGATACAGTATATATGTTAATATATGAAACTGTTCTAATTTTCGAATATGTTTTTACTTAATATGGCAATATATTTCATATATGGAAATCTAACTTTATAATGGAGTCTAACTTTACCCGCATACATATAGCCACATATACTAATAGCCAATCTCATCTGGCTGACGGTTAATATTTTGCTCCAAATAAAAATAAACTCTAAACTGATCAATGTGACTAGAAGACATTTAGGTGTTATTATTAACGTTAGAATCATAAATTGTGCTTTTGAAGAATGTGTCTGTGAAAAGAGAAATAAAACTGACGTGACTTTACGGCACAAACATGCTACTTCATATGTGAATATGGCTTATTTGGAAAGAATCTTATTGGCTATTTTACACTGTCACTGCTACAAATGATCTGTTCGAGTGGATTTGCTTTACTTGTGTAATCACACATATATTCCTTAGGAACAGATGCAGATGGCTGATTTAGCCTTTGACTAGTTCATGTGTAACTCGATCTGTAACTCAGATCAATAGGTCATGAAGGGATCGCAGCAGAAGTAAACGCGCCCCAGCAATGATCATCGCTGTAGTTTCTCTCTGCTGATGTGCATCTCCTCATTGATCAGCTCCGTCTGCAGGAACATCTGCCTGCTCTTCACTAGAGTCTGCTGTGTATTGATCCAGATGGAAATCAATCTCAAGCGTTTAGCATTTCATTCAGACAGAGCTGGAACAATGAGGACTGTACGCAATGACACGAGACACTAGTGCACTGCATGCCGTGTACTACATCTGCAACAGCATGCAGCATATAATCAAACTCTTTGAAGAGTAGTATCACATCATATGATCATCTCATAAAAACACTGAATTGATAAGTCAGTGTTATGTAATTGTAAAAATCCTGGCTGATATAATTTCTGTTTTAAGGCCCGTTCACACCGAGAAAATAAGAGTAAAAAATGATTAAATTAGTTCTTGAATTAAATAATGCTAAAAACAAAAGGGAATATTATATTTATCATTATAGTTACATATTGTTATAGTTATCATTATTGTTATCATTAACATTATAGTTAACATTATCTTTGTCAACATAGTAATAATTATCGTTAAAATTATTGTTATAGTTATCATTAAAATTATCGTTATAGTTATCATAGTTTTAATTATCGTTAACATTATCGTTATAGTTATCATTATAGCTTTCACTATTTTTTGCATAATTGTTGTCATAGTTATCATTATCATTAACATTACAGTCATCGTTATCATTAAAGTTATTATACAGCTATTGTTATCATCATAGTTATCATCATTATAGTTAAATGTTATAGTTTTCGTTATTGGTATAGTTATTATAGTTATCATTATCAACATAGTTATTGTTATAGTTATCAATATAGTTATTGTTAACATTATGGTTATCGTTAACATTATAGTTATCTTTAACATTATGGTTACTGTTCTCATCATAGTTATTGCTATAGTTTTTATAGTTATCATTATAATTTTTGTTATGGTTTTCTGATCATAGTTATTGTTATTATTATTATAGTTACCGATATTTTAGTTAACTTTATTGTTATGTTATAATCATAGTTAACATTGTAGGTATTGTTATAGTTATTGTTATCATAGTAATTGTTATTAGAATTATATTTATCACTATCTTAGTTAACTTTATAGTTATTGTTATAGTCATAGTTATCATTATAGGTATTGTTACAGTTATCGTTAACATTATAGGTATCATTATCATCGTATTTAACGTTACAGTTATCGGTATAGTTATCATTATAGTTCTGGTTTGCAGAGTGGGCCTTTGGCCTTTAGTGGTCACACTGAAAATGGAGGTCAGTGCAGTGCATTGTGGGACACAGTAATGTGCTGTATGACTGTGGATTCACACGCTGCACACACACACACACACACACACTCTGATCACGGTCACTCTTAGTGAGCGCTGGAGAAACTCACCTCAGTGATCATGCAGGCCGCGGCTGGACGGCTGGACCGTGTGCTCCTGCGGCTCCTCGTGCGTCACACAGCTGCGGGCAAAGACAGAAAATAGCTTGATAATTGCTGCTGTCATCTGACGAATGCCAGAGGGGAACAAGGCCATGCTGACACGCCGAACCCCGCTGGTCAGATTTAGGCCTCTGATCCCCGGAGAGCAGCCGCTAACAAAGGAAATTATGATCGGCACACAGTGAGCGGCCAGTTTGACCAATCAGAGCCCGATCTGTGCAGTCACAGCGGGTAAAGTTATCCAGACAGGGCAAACTCACACTGTAAGACACGCTGATGTGGCGGCATTTCAATGAGACGCCTGGAATGATGCTCAAACACACACTGAAATGATTTCATAAGATATTAAAGGATAAGTCCACTTCCAGAATAAATATTTCCTGATAATTTACTCACTCTCATGTCATCCAAGACGTTCATGTCTTTCTTTCTTCAGTTGCAAAGAAATAGTTTTTTGAGAAAGAAATTACAAAAAGAAAGAAATTTTTCTCCATATAGTGGACTTCAATGGTGGCCAACGATTTAAAAGTCCAAAATGCAATTTCAATGTAGCTTCAAAGAGCTCTGCAGGATTCCAGCCGAGGAATAAGGCCCTTATCTAGCGAAACAATCAATCGTTTTCTTAAAAAAAAAAATCCACTTTTTAAGCAGAAATGCTGGGCTTGCTCTAGCTCTGCGATGCACGTCTTCACACGTCACGTAATCCTGTTGGAAAGGTCACGCGTTAGTTCCTCGTCTTTGTACTTTGGTTAAAAACTCCATCTCATCCGACATCGTTGTTTTACCTTTTTTTGTAAAGGGCAATTACTTTTTTTGCATGTTGGCTTCCGCCTGCGTCACGCGTGACCTTTCCAACATCAGCTAATAAAGATGCATGTGTGAATCGCAGAGCTAATGCTAGCCCAGCATTAGTGGTTAAAAAGTGTATAAATATTAATTTTTTAAAGAAAATGACTAATTGTTTCACTAGTTTCGCTCGGCTGGGATCGTGTAGAGCTCTTTGAAGCTGCATTGAAACTGCATTTTGGACTTTAAAATCGTTAGCCACCACTGAAGTCCACTATATGGAGAAAAATAATGGAATGTTTTCCTCAAAAAACGTAATTTCTTTGCAACTGAAGAAAGAAATACACGAACATCTTGGATGACGGGGTGAGTAAATCATCAGGAAATTTTTATTCTGGAAGTGGACTTATCCTTTAACAGAGCAACATGCACAGAGCCACAGATACATCAGCAGCGGGAGAATGACACGCATTAATGAATATATGCACACGACACAATGAGCTCTGCACACACACACACACACACACTCGACACACACATCACATGCACACACACACACACACACACACACACACAAAACAACTCTTTATCCTCAGACTATATGATATAGTTGCTGTTATAGTTAGCTACAGTTACCATTACGGTTATTGTTATAGTAATCATTACAGTCATCATTATAGTTATGGTTATAGTTATCATTATAGTTATTTAATTTATCATTATAGTCATCGTTACAGTTATCATTATACTGTAATTATTATTGTATTTATCATTATAGTTATCAGTTATGTTTATTGTTATCATTACCGTTAAGGTTACAGTTAATGATATAGTTTATTAAAGTTATCGTTATAACTATCACAGTCATCATTATAGTTATCAATATCGTTATCGTTACAGTTAACATTATAGATATTGTTATAGTTCTTACAGTTATAATTATAGTTATTATAGTTATTGTTACACTTATGCTTATAGTTATCATTACCATTAACGTTATATGTACTGTTATATTTATCATTACAGTTAATGTTATAGTTTAAAGTTGTCTTTATAGCTATCATTGATTATAGTTATAATTACAGTTAATGTTATAGTTATTGCTAGCAGTCATTAGTTATCGTTATTACATTTATCGTAAACATTATCACTATACTTAATGTTACTTATAGTTACGTATATTTAATTATTGTTATAGTTATCTATATCATTATAGTTATAGTTAACTATCTTTAGTTATTGTAATCGTCATAGTTATAGTTATCTATATCATTGTTTTTATTATAGTCATAGTTAACTGTTGTTATAGTTCTTGTTTTAGATCTCAACATCCTCTCAAACTGTGCTCAGATTTAGTGATCGGTCAGATGTTTCATCTCTAGTTCCTCAGAAAACCAGCGGCAAGAAGAAGAGAACACATGCTGCATAAATCTCATTATCCAGAATAAGCCTCAGCTAATCAATGTGTGAGATGCTCGGCGAGCGTTTGCTCCTCTGACCGCTATAAATAGAGTCTTTTTCCCAGAGCGCTGGAAACTGATCCCTGATCTAAAACAGAGCACGGCTGATTCCCTGACCAACATCAGACCAACATCAGACTAACAGTGCTGCTGTTGCCAGGACAACCGCACCAAACAGTGATGAGGCCCCGCCCACCACACCCCCGTTACCATAGATACCCTCTCACAATATCCAGATTAGAGCAGCTAAAAACACAAGATGACACTTTAGTATCACTGATTTACTGTTATAGTTTTCTTTTGAATTAGGTTTTTTATTATTATTTTCCATTTTCATTTTACTTAAAAGTGTTATTTTTAGTAATTTTGTTGTATGCATTTGACATTTTTATTAGTTTTTGTTTAAATACATCTATATAGTTTTTCATTTTTATTTCAGTTTTAGATTTAATTATTTTAGTACATCAAGTGAAACTAGATAAAATTGTCAAAACCACACCCAAGCAACCACCCAGGACACCCTAGCAACCGCACAGCAACACCCTAGCAACCACACAAAACATGGGTTCTCATTTCTCATGTTGGTGTGAGAAAGCTTTGAAGAAGATTTAATAGCTCAAAGTCTTGAAGTTTTAAGATTTAGGTGTAAGTTTGAGTAAGAAGCAGTTTTAAAAAGCTTCCAAGTGGTTGCTAGGCTGTTGCTATGCAGTTGTTAGGGTGTTGCTATGCAAATGCAAAACACTTGCAGACTTTAAACAGGATGAGTGAAGGTCTGTAAAAGCTGTACTTGACCATCATCATCTAGCATTTTATTATCATCAATTCCCTGCAAAAATGAATCTCTTCCTCATAACTTTTGTCTTGATTTCCAGCACAATACAGACATTAATGACACTCGGCTAAACCCTGGATATCCACTCCCACTAGAACCAATCCTGATTACGACACAGATAATTAAATATTTAAATATCACCATTATCGTCAGTGCCGGTATATGGCGACAACCTTAATCTTAATTTAAAATGCTCAGATGTACAGGAATGTGAGTATATCATGACAGATGACCTGCTGTGATGGAGGTGTTGCTGAAGCTGCAGGAGTTTGTGTAAAACACCAGGATTGATCCTCAGCGCTTACAGCGTCAAACCCTGACCACCAGCAGTGTGAACCTGTGTTATTAGGCCGCGTGTTTGACCTGTTTAATCCAGCCTAAAGGTGTCCAAACGCTAATTAACGACATCTGCTCCACTTCCCCAGTCCTGTCAATCACACTAACCAGAGCTGCGATAAAACTCCATCTGACACGCATTCAAACACAAGAAGCGACAGACCGACCCAGACGTCTCAGACCACTAAAGAAAATGTGCATACTTTGTGTTTTTCTAATTTAATACACATTTTAACAAATTAGAAGTCAGTGAAAGTTGAAATGGATCATAAAATGGATAATATCTCAGTGTTTTCAGCACCATGGAACCAGGGTTATTATAATTAAAAACAAAATAATTTAACTGAAATAAAATAAAATATTTTAAAAAACTTAAATTTTTTTTATTTCAGCTAGTTTCCAAGGCAAATGTTTAATGTAGTTTAAACTTTGTTGTTTGTACTAAAATAACTAAAATGTACTAAAATAACAAAAAAATGTAAATATATAAATATATATATATATACATATACATATTTAAAACCAACAAAAACTAAAAACTAAAAATAAAAATAGGTAAAACTTTAAAATTAACATTACAGCAGAAAATATATATTAAATAGCTACATTATTACACAAATACAGTCTAATTGTGACTCTAAAATAAAATAAAATAAAATACTGACTGGAGCTACAAGAACTAAACCTGATAATCAAAAGAGTATCTTAATCTACAATCTGACCACATGATCAGTGACTCTCATTTACTTACATTTGATTAGTCAGTGATTAGAAATATAACACAATATGAAAGATGTATGATGCATTTTACATAATTCTTTTTTTTTTTTTTTTTTTTACAAAATATCAAGGTTTTAAACAAAACCTTTCCAGGTTTCTATTAAATTTGAATCTCACATTAATAAAGTCTTCTCAGACTTTTGGACCACCTCTGCTGTTAAAAGCCTAACCATGACCATAACTTCTGCTAATGCTTGATTTCACAATCAGTCGGTCAGCACACAGAAGCATCTGTTCCTGCTCCTCACTCAAAACCTCTTCACCTGGACGAGACGAAGCTGTTAAACACCGTGAAGAGAGAGACAAACCCATCTAACACTGATAATCCGTAGCCCTGATCCTCCTCAAACACGCTCCTCAGATCTGCTCAGCTTTTCACAGCAGAAGGTCTGACCGCTGACAGACCGCGTGTCTGGATCGCAGTAGATTACG
>NC_081165.1:28801610-28909110 GCF_012432095.1 Onychostoma macrolepis | reverse complement strand
TATGAATAATTATTATTAATAATTAGTATAATGTGTTACATTATTTGACATATTAAGCTGAAATCTCAGGTGGACATTTTTATAATTAGACATATAATAATAATAATATTCATATATTATTAAAAATATAACAAAGCAACATATTATTATTACGGTGTCATTTATAGTAATAATTTTAATTATGTGTCATTCAATTATTTATATCTGTGACCCTGCAGCACAGAAGCAGTCATAAGCAGCAGCTATATTTGTAGCAATAGCCAACAATACATTGTATGGATCAAAATTATACATTTCTCTTTTATGCCAAAAATCATTAAGATATTAAGATCATGTTCCATGAAGATATTTTGTACATTTCCTACCGTAAATATATCAAAACTTCATTTTTGATTAGTAATATGCATTGCTAAGAACTTCATTTGAACAACTTTAAAGGTGATTTTCTCAATATTTAGATTTTTTTGCACCCTCAGATTCCAGATTTACAAATAGTTGTATCTCAGACAAATATTGTTCAAACCATACATCAATGAAAAGATTATAAATCTTTGTATAAAAATTGACCCTTATGACTGGTTTTGTGCTCCAGGGTCACACATTAGTTCAAATGTCATGGGAGTTTGATTATTTTGCAAGTATTTTGCATGTAAGGAGTTCGGCTGACAGAATGTGGAGTAATGTCTGCTGCTGATGTTCATGAGTGTTCAGCGCTGCTCATTCTCCTCATTGAGCACATAACACACTGAGCAGGGGGTACTAAAGATAACCAGCTCCAGCGCATTCCCTGCATCCCTGACCCCAGATCACACATCTGAGCTTCTCCGTGAATCCCATCAGACTCAGAACAGCTCCAGGCTCACATCCGTCGCTCTCGGCCGGGGTTTTTCCTCAGACCGTTCCCTGCGCTCATATTCAGCCCCAGAAGTTTCCAGCTCTGATTTCTAGGAGGCTCTTTTCTATTTGCGTCTCTCGTCTAATTCAGGAGCTCGCTGCACCTGAGGGGACGAAAACATCCGACTAAAATTAGCACTTCTATTCCCCGTCTTTACTCTGCACTGGACGAGTCCTGACAGTTCCTCCCTCATATAGTTTGATCTGCATATCTGAAAGTCATGAAGCAGACGTGTGGGTTCTGATCCGCCTCGTGTCGTAATGACGTGTAAAGCGTGAATGTAAATGTGTGTTTGCGTTTGTCTTTCCACACGAGATGAAGTGATGTTCTCAGGGGTCAGAGGGCAACAGGTTCAGTGTCTCTGCTTCATCAGATCTAATTTAGTCCATGCGTTGATCCAGCCTCATTTTACACTGGCCTGATCATCAGCGAGGGCCAATCGGCCCCTGGAGGAGTGGAGGGGCCCTTCACAAACACATTCCTCACATCAGACTCCAGGGAAATGGCTTTAGAGATCACAGAGGTTAAGCATGCTTTTCTCCTCCTCCTGCATTAGGACGATATAGACACACGTCCTCTTCCAGGCAGTTTCATAACATTTTATGTTGATTGGAAATTCTTAATTATTGCTCTGATGGTGGAAATGGGAATTTTCACGGCTCTAGCTCTTTTCTTAAAGCCACTTCACTAATTTGTGAAGCTCAATTATCTTTTGCTGCACATCAGAAATATATTCTTTGGTTTTTCTCATTGTGATGATGATTAAGGGAATTTGGGCTTTGTTTTCCCTCCTATTTATATTTCTGTGAAACAGGAAGCCATGGCTGGATAATTTCATGTTCATAATCACCCTGGAGTGCTCAAAAATGTAAATATGAATGGGAATATACTTCAGAGATATTCTACTCATAAGAATTTCTAGAGGTGCCAATAATTATGTCCAACGTGTATTTGAGAAAAAACATTTATTTCATAATGATATTTCCCCCCAATTTAAATTCTTATTATCTAATGAAAGGTTAACTTTTTTAGGATTCTCTGATTAATAAAAAGTTAAAAAGAACAACATTTATTTAAAAAAATAAATTTTGTTACAATATATGCTATTCAAAAGTTTGGGGTCAGTACAATTTTCTTTCTTTTTTTTTTTTTTTAAAGAAATTAATACTTTTATTCAAGAGGGTGTTAAATGAATACATGTCATAGTAAAGACTTATATTGTTAGAAAAGATTTCTATTTTGAACAAATGCTGCTCTTTTTAACTTTGTATTCATCAAAGAATCAAAGAAAAAATTATCACAGGTTCCAAAAAACAATATGAAGCAGTTTTGCCAAAGTTCTACCAACATTTGAACTTTGCAACAAGGGGAAACAACACACTGGACTTTGTTTATACAACAGAGAAAAACGCATACAAAGCCGAACCCCGCCCCCACCTCGGGTACTCGGACCACATCTCTGTTATGCTAATCCCAGCATACAGACCACTTCTCAAACTTGCCAAACCGGTTCAAAAGCAGATCACAGTACGGCCAGAAAATGCTACCTCAGCACTGCAGGACTGCTTCCAGGACACAGACTGGAACATGTTTAAAGAGGCGGCCACCTACAACAACCACACAGACCTACAGGAGTACACTGAAACTGTGACTGCTTACATCAAAAAGTGCATAGATGATGTGACAGTCACCAAGACCATCACCACACGCGCCAACCAGAAGCCATGGATGACAGCAGAGGTTCGTGGGCTGCTAAAGACCAGAGATGAAGCATTCAGATCAGGAGATAAAGCAGCCCTCAAAACAGCAAGAGCCAATCTGTCTCATGGCATCAAGAAGGCAAAACATCAGTATGCTAAAAAATATCAACAACAACTTCAGCGACAGTAAAGACACTCGGACCCTGTGGCAAGCCATTCAGACCATCACTGACTACAAGGCCCCGCCACAGGCCAGTGACGATGACACATCCCTACCAGAGGCACTCAACCACTTCTACTCACGATTTGAGATACAGAACGACACACCTGCACAGAAACTACCCACATCTCCAAACGACCAGGTACTCTGTCTCTCCCCAGCCGATGTAAGGAAGACCCTATCCAGGATTAACCCACGAAAGGCTGCGGGCCCTGACAACATACCTGGACGTGTACTGAGAGACTGTGCTGCACAGCTGATGGATGTCCTAACAGACATCTTCAACATCTCGCTGAGCCAGGCAGTCGTCCCCACGTGTCTCAAATCCAAACCGTTCCACGGACGATGCAATATCCACCACTCTCCACCTAGCTCTTACTCACCTGGAACAGAAAGACTCCTATGTAAGAATGCTGTTCATCGACTTCAGCCCAGCATTCAACACAATAATCCCACAACAGCTCATCCACAAACTGAACCTGCTGGGCATTAACACCTCCCTCTGTAATTGGATCCTGGACTTTTTAACTGCAAGACCTCAGTCAGTCCGTATTGGCCACAACACCTCGAGCACTACCACACTGAGCACAGGTGCCCCACAAGGCTGTGTGCTCAGCCCGCTGCTCTTCACGCTGCTGACCCACGACTGCACTGCCAAGTCCAGCTCCAACCACATCATCAAGTTTGCTGATGACACAACTGTGGTAGGCCTCATCAGCAACAACGATGAAACGCACTACAGAGAGGAAGTGGCACAGCTGGCTGAATGGTGTGGTGCTAACAACCTGTCCCTCAATGTGAGTAAGACAAAAGAGGTTGTGATGGACTTCAGGAGAAACTCTGTTGACCACCCCCCACTGACCATCGACGGCTCAACCGTGGAGAGAGTCAGCAGCACTAAATTCCTGGGGGTGCACATCACAAAGGATCTCACCTGGACCACCAACGCCACGTCACTCAACAAGAAGGGACAACAGCGCCTCTACTTTCTCCGTCAGCTGAAAAGAGCAAGTCTCCCTCCACCCATCCTCACCACTTTCTACAGGGGCACCATTGAGAGTGTGCTGACCAGCTGCATCACTGTCTGGTAAAGGAACTGCAGTGCTGCTGACCACAAGACCCTACAACGGACAGTGAACACTGCCGCAAAGATCATCGGTGCCCCTCTTCCCTCCATCCTGGACATTTTCCTTGCACGATGCTCCAGCAAGGCCTCCAGCATCGTGAAGGACCCCACCCACCCCTCCCACAACCTCTTCCAGCTCCTGCCATCAGGAAAAAGGTACCGGAGTATCAAAGCTCGTTCTGTCAGATTGCTCAACAGCTTCTTTCCCCAGGCTGTGAGAGCTCTTAACTCCAATCTCCCTGTCCCCGCTCTGAAACCATGAACACCTCAGCCCCCCAACTATAAATAACTATTGACAAATTTCTCCTAAGTGCAATTCTGGGTGTGCTACACACAGGTGAGTGGGCTATACAAACCACCTGTAGTAACGCACTCCTCCCACTATATGCACACTAGACACTTTCTATAAACACTCCCTGCTACAAAGACTCGATAAGATAATATATGTTTACTTGAGCATTGCACTTCAAAATCTTTTTGCACTATGCGCTGCTTCCCACAAAATCTCTCTTCTGAACAATTTAATGTACAAAATATATATTTTTCTGCACAATTTCATGTACGAATATCTCTTTTGCACAATTTAATGTACAGTATTTATGTAAAGTTCTTGTACAGTCTCAGTTTGTGTATGTGTAGTCAACTAGGTATAGTTGTTATAGTATTTATAGTATATGTATAGTCAGATGGTTAACTGTTGTATAGCTCTATTGTTTTTCCCATACTTGCATTGTTGTATGTTTATCTTATGTTTAACTAGTATGTAGCACCGTGGTCCTGCGAGACACGACATTTCGAGACATAATCCTTATTATTCTTTTATCATTATTATTTTGTTTTTATTCAGCCATTATCAGCCTTTAAACTGGCAATAAAACGTTTACCAAGCCACAAACATTTCTTGCGACCTTACATGAAGTATTATGACAAAATGCATTATGAAGAAGAATTGAACCTGTTTACAAATTAGCATTTCAGATGTACACATTCACTAAAAAAAATCACATACAGACCATATCTATCATAATCGTGTGTTTATTATCTTATATAATCTATAGTGGCTGTTGTCATGTTTATTTCTGCGGTGTAAAAGCCTTAACATGCGCTCTGCTGAAACTCACGTTGTTTGTGATGTTAACCGTCTCTCCGTTCTTCAGTTGCCAGGGATACATTCCAAGTATAATATAATACACATTAGTAAAAGGATCTTTTTTTAGATAACCTTCCACGCTGCGATGACGGGAAGAAGTTGGGGTCAAACCTTATCAAACGATTAATTTGCGTTAAAAAATATTAATGCATTAAAAATTTTTGATTAATCGCATGCGTTAATGCGTTACCGTTGACACCTAATATATATATATATATATATATATATATATATATATATATATATATATATATAAATATATATATTTGTCAGTGTTGACAGCTGAGTGTTGTTAATATGAGACATTTAATGTTTACATTTATTTAATTATACACACACACACACACATAGGAATAATATTAAATGTATCATATCAACACTCAGTTGGCTGGACATGTCTTTAGATAGTAAAATAAAATATCATAGCTTATGAAATTATTTTGTCATATTAATTGCAAACAATTTATTTATTTATTTTTTGTAGCAAATAGTCAATTTTGCTTAGTTTGCACTGTTTGGCATTTTTGCCATTTGGTAAGAGTGTGTTTTTATAAATATATTTCAGTCTGTTCAAGTCAAGTCAAGTTGCGCTTTATTGTCATTCCGCTACATGCGGGGCATACAGTGGAACGAAATGTCGTGCCTCACAGGACCACGGTGCTACATAAATACAGGCATACAACAATGGAGTAAGACAATATAAACCTATACACAAATATCCTACTGATAGATTTGACTATAAATATGCTATATATAAAATAATTTTTACCTATACATAAACTAAAAATACAAACTATACAAACTATACGAGTGCTTCAGATAAATACTGTACATGTGCGAAGAGAAACATTGTGAGTCAGCAGCTGGCTGGGGAACAGTGCAGGATGATTGCTGTTCAGCAAGACCTCTGAAACTAGCCTATACCATATCCATAAAAATATACTTAGGCCTACCTTTGATTTTCAAAACCCAGAGCACGTGTTTGGAGTTACTTTCTTGTTTGTTATACATTAAACAGGCCAACACACAAGCTCAAAACACAGCGACATCTAGTGGAAGTTTTTGTTCTCTAACAGTTTGCAATAATGACAGTCATCTGTCTCCATCTACTGGTCACTGCAGAAAACACCGATGTTAGTATACAGTTGATCAACGCTTTCTCTATCTGTACAGATCTCACTTTCAGTTTGTACTTGATTTGCAAAATGTAAAGTTATTAAAAGTAAAGAAACTTCTGTATAATTTTCCTCTGCGTTGTTTAGAGGAGCTTCTGTAAGAACATTGCAAATGCTTTCACACTTATTTCATCACTTGTCTTGCCCTGAAACTTACACACATTGTGTTTGACTTGTGTTTTGTAGTGTTAGTATAAGATCATCCTTTTCCAATAAACAATATAATGGCAGGTGTGGTTTGCAAAAATCACGAGTTTTACTTTAGCAAATAATTCAAATTGCATTATTCAAATATGATTACCATGAAAAGAGTTGAACATTGACTCAAATAAAGTTGCAATGCCATATAATATAAATAGGCTATCTAATCTAACACCACAATAAATCTGTCGCTTGTTTAAAGCAAACAACTACCAAGCAAACCTCATCTAATATTAAATTCTGATCCGAAAAACATAGTCATAAATGAATAAAATAAGCATGATATCGGGAATCATCAGAAGCTGAAAGACGGAAGTTGTATTTGGGTCATTCTACAGAAATGTCCACTTTTGGTATGGCAAAATGTCTTAAAATTTTTATTTCTTTTTTACATTTAAACTTAGACCACATTATTAGATTACCTTTTGACTTTATGAATACATATAAATGACAGCTTAATTATATATTTTTTAGCTTTTTTTGTGCAATTATTTCAAGACCACATGCATCATTTTTTTGTCACTGGTGTTACCTTCTTTAGCAATATTAAAAGTTATTAAATATTATTTCTAAAAAAAATAATTTCAGCACATGTAGTCAGAGTTACAGAAAAATAATGAAAATGCAAGAAATAAGGAGATTATGTTTTATTTATTTAATGTGACAGACAAAAACAGTACAGTAACTCAGTAACACAGCACAGTAACACCAGTGACATGCATTAGACCTGATATACTGATCGTCACTGGTGTTATCCATAAGGAAGGTAACACCAATGACAATTTTCATGAAAAATGCATTTTACAAAATGTCTGCTGCAAGGTATCAAGCCACATGTCGTCAGTCATGGTATACTCACTAAATTAAGTAGTTTAATTCATTTGCATTATAGTTTTTTTACATTTCCCTAACAATAAATAGGTCACACCAGTGACATCAACTAAAAGCTTCATATGAAATCATGAGATAAATGAGAAAATTTATCATAACTGAAAAGAAACAGTGGACTAAACATGGGCCTTTTTTCATAGATGTTTAGAAAACAGGAAGGAGGAAGTCGAGTGATGTCATCAGTGTGATTTTTTACTCCAAAATAAAAGACTTTTGTTAAGCGGTAACACCAGTGACACGACTCCAGGGGACCACTGTTTTCATTATATATTTTATAATATTTATTTGGCATTTTGTTTTATTATGCCATTTATATCATATATTTGATAGTTATGAATAGACTTTTGTATTTTAAATGGTAGAAAATCCTGTTTTTGACCTCAAAATAAAGCACTTTCCCACTGTACATGGCTTATTCTATATAATTAATAAATAAAAAATAATGCCACATTGATGGCTCAGGAAGGTGTGATTGTTCAAATAACATATTGTTTCATTTTAAAATATTAAAAAAATTGTAACCCTAATGTGTATTTCAATTGTAATATTTCTTTAAAGTGTAGGGACAGAAAAGTGGACGTTTCTGTAGAATGACCCATTTGTTTTGTCTGAATCGAAAGCGTTTCTTCTACCGCCGGCTCGATACGTCACGAAGATCCGCCCGCCTCACTGGCGCGCTGCTGTTGGCGCGCTTTTACAGTTTAAATTTTGAACGGTTATAGACACACACAGCGTCACATAAGTACACAAACAAACGTGCAGCGGTGCAGCGATGAAGCGCGCGAAAGCGATCGTCAAAGATCTGAATGAGAAGACCCGCTTTTTATTACAGAGGGATCTCAGCAAACTCTTAAACAGGTAGCTATTACGATTACGATATGATAATCGAATACGAAAAACGTTTTTATAGCGTGTGTGATAACAATGATGAATCTTAATATACTGTGGTGTTTATGTGGTACTTCAAATTATACGGTATTACCATGGTACATGCAGTAATTGTCGTTTTATATTTTTAATGCTGTCGTTTGCAGTGTTTTGATGCTTGTTGGGTTGGAAAATGACTTTACCTTCAGTACAGAATCATTCACAAGCTTAACATATGGCAAGCCGTTTTGACTTTTATTCATTTTCAGGATATGAATTCTTGATATCAGCAATTAAATTTCTACTAGTATATTATTCTTGATATCAAGAATTTATATCCTGGGTATGGCAACAGGCAAGCTGCATTGACTTTTATTCAGCTGCAAGGTATGAATTCTTCAACAATTCAGTTTTCACTAGTTAAAATGCTAATTCTTGATATCAGGAATTAAATTATTATTACTAGTAAAAATGATCATTCTCGATATCTTTAATTATTAGCGATGCACCGAATGTTCGGTAACCGAAATTGTACCGAACAATGACGTGACGTGATCAAATAGAGGCGCGCACTAATGCAGCAAACACGTCTGCAGTGTGGAAGTATTGCAAACTGTCAGAGAAAGACACAAAAATCATTCCAAGCACAAAGCATTGACAGTTGGATGCTTAGCTTTGCATCTCATGTCTCCGATGAGAAGAGGAAGAGGTGGTTGATGCTGGTTACTATGATGATTGAAATCGCAAAATGGCCTTAAATGATTAGTAAATAAATTGCAGAATGTTATGTTTTCTAATACACGCACGGATTGCATGTATTCAAACAGCGCTGCACGAGCTGGCGGCGCCAGGGTTCAAATTCCAAAGCGCGAGGAACATCTGCGCTAAAATACTCGTCATTTGGTCAGTCTTTTTTAAAGGCACGTGGCAATGTGATAAGTGCGACAAACATCTTCCCAAATTCGTAATGAGAATCATTTAAATATCTGCATGCTGTTGTCAACAAAAAGAAGCACTAAGATCTTCCTGCGGGTTTCTGCCAAAATAAAGTCTAAGAAAAAGCAACAACTCCATAAACATTCATAAATGTTAGTATTGTAATTTTACTGTTGTTCTGTAAAATCAAATAAAAAAAATAAGACAATAATAATGATAATAATAATTACCCTACAACCGCTCTATACATTTATTATAACATTCACAATAGTGTTCAAATTGGGATCTGTAGTATGTTTTAAAAGAATTCTCTTCTGCTCAGCTGTCATGAATCTGGTCTGCACTCCCGGTCACTCACCACTAGAGGTCACCCGCTCACCACATGGACTTTCACACCACACATCACATGGACTCCAATTCCCATCATCCCACTCTGATCACAGCTGTCACCAATATCTCATTGCACCAATCACATGCACACCTGATCACACAGCATCACCAATCACACACACTATTTCACCCTGGACATTCTCTCCCCAGTTGCCGAGTATTGTATGCATTTTCGCTGCTCTACGAAGTCCCGTTAGTTTTCCTTGCCTAGCCTAGCCTAGCCTAGCCTAGCCTTTGTTTTCCTGTGTTTGATTCTCGCCCGTGTTCCCTGGATTATCTCTCTGCCTTGCCCACTGGATTCTGTTCGCCGATCGTCGACCTTAGCTTGCCCTAGGATTACTCTTTGTTTTGTCTCTGCCATACCTGTTTGCCATTGTTTGACCCTGCCTGTACGACCACGTCTCTGCCTAATAAAGTCTGCAAATGGATCCATACGTCTCACGTCTCGTCAGCCCCGTAACATCAGCAAGGCTGCATTTATTTGTACAGTAAAAATACATGCCTGATTCAAGAACGAGGTCTCAAAAATGGCCAAAAACAATTATTTTTGTAAGTTATTAATTTTAAGTTAAATTGTGCTTTGTTGGTATAATGTCTGATAGAATGTTAAAAACTTTTCAGCGTTAAGTAAATATTTTTAAATTGTTGTTTTGTAATTTATTTTTTTTATTATTTGAAAAGCAGGACAAAACAGTAAAAAGCACATTTTGGCCATTTAATTTATACAGTGGTGAAAAACAAAATGGAAAAAATAGGCCTACATGGGGAAAAAAATGGTTCGGTATTCTTGTCGTCTATCCGCCATAGTCTGGTATTTAAACATTCATAAGGGACGGCACTCGTCATTAAATTATGCACATATCCAAAAAGGAATTCATTACTATGCACATATCCAAAAAGAAGTATGTTTATTACTAGATGTAATTTCATTTTTGATATCATAAATGTATTTCTGCGAGTGATGACGTCATTTTTGATATCAAGAATTTGTGTCGGTACTAGTGGAAATGTGATTCCTGATATCAACAATTCATACGTTTAAATGTTTAAAACTAATTTTTTAGAAGATTGTGTGTCTTCACTAAAGATTCACTAGTCCATACCAAAAGGTAATACTGTACATATTCTATTTAGCAAATTCAGTTGGGATTTAACAATGTTTTACCTGACATTAGTTTGGTATTGCTAAAAATATCCCTTTCATGACACAAGGCTCTGTTTCTGGAATTTACATTTTATTTGTTAGTGATGTAAATGTAATATTCTAATTCCATTTATCTCAATGACCATTTCTGTTTCACCTAAAGACATGAAACCAACTGAAACACACTCAGAATATAATTCTTTGTATAGCACAAAACACTCAGAATAACAGCCATTTCCGCGAATGTAAAATGACAAACGTTTTTATTTCTGCTTATGACGTTTCTCCAGCTGGTTGCCTTTTTTGTTGTTGGCATATTTCTGAGCTATGGTTATTTGGTCATGTTATCCGGCCTTTAAAAAAGCATATATAAGGTCAGGATTTGAACTTGGGTCGCATAATAAATGAAAACATTACCACAACACTGGATGGCCCCTGTAGTGTTATTATACGTGAAGTCCATCATGATCAGGTCCTTTAATGATCAACCTTTATTTTTGCTTACAACTTTTGCTTTTGCATGTGAACATTAGCCTTATAACTCTTTATATGTTTCTTAACACAGCTGCAGAAGAACAACAGGAAAGTTGGAAGACACTATAAAGGCTCTAAAGAATGAATATGGGAAGAAGGACGCATTAAAAAAGATCAAGAGCATGCTGAAGAAAATCAGGAAAAAAAAGAATACGAAACATGCGAAAAGATGTATAATTTAATTTGCTACTACACAATATGTTTCTCAATCTTCAATACGCTTTAATATAATTTTTGTACTGTTTTGTTTATTTATGTATTTATTTTTTAAACAGGTGGTGACAACATTCAAACACATTCTGGACACATGCATAATAATCTTTCCCAACATAATAATAATAATTCTAATAATAATAATAATAATTCTGAATCACTCGGACAACTGTCGATTCAGACCCCAAATCAGTGTAACTTCACAATTGACCAGAAGGATGGTTGTACAGCACTTGCTCCAAACATGTTAGGAAACATCATAAATGGTGACGTTAACATGAGCCTAAATATGGTGAGTGCCTGATCATTAAAATACTGTAACGATGTACATTTTGCTGAGTTACTCGTTTAAAGTGATAGTTCACCCAAAAATGAAATTTCAGTCATCTACTCACCATGAAGTGGTTCCAAACTTGTATGTGTTTCTTTCTTCTGTTGAACACAAAAGCAGATATTTTGAAGAATGTTGGGAACCAAACAGTTGCTGGTAGCCATTGACTTCCATTATATGGAGGGAAAAAAAATAATACTATGGAAAACAATGGCTACCAGCAACTGTTTATCAGATACTTTAAAATATCTTCTCATACAGGTTTGGAACAACATCAGAGTCAGTAAATGATGACAGAATTTTCATCGCTTTCAGATATTTGTTCGCATTTCATGAATCCCTATCAAGAAATCCAGACTCCCAGAAAATAATTACAGCTAAAAAGTGGCCAAAGTCTAATTTGTGTGATTTTTCTTAAAGGGGTGATTGATGTGGCCTTGGATGTACACTTGGACCTTTTTCTCTTTTTTTATTTGGGATTTCTTGTGATACCAGCAGACTCTCATTTATGATATGGTTTATGTGTATGTTGTAGGCTACTGTACATATTTATGTATATATGTTTGTTTGTTTTTTGCTACAGGTGTCTCAGGCTACCTCAGTAAACAAATATGGTAAGAATAGTTGTAGGACACAGTTCATTCATAAGTGTGATGCTTCTGTTAATAATATGACTCTCCATCTTTGTCCTGATGTTTAGAAGTTCTTCAGAACGTAAAGAATGAAATGAAATCAAGAATGATGGAGGACTCTGAGAGGATTTTGCAAGGAATTGCACAAAAGTCTGTCTCCATAAACAAGATCTACACACAATTGTTCATCATCAATGACGAGTCGGACCCCATCAACAGAGAACATGAGATCTGGCAGATCGAGACGACGCATGATTTAAACACATCAGCGCAGACGGTCATCAACTACAATCAAATCCTTCGACCGCCTGTAAGCGAGAACAGAATCATGAAGACCGTTTTAACTAAAGGAATTGCTGGAATTGGGAAAACGTTCACCGTGCAGAAGTTTGTCCTCGACTGGGCAAGCGGAGAAGCCAATCAAGATCTAGACTTTGTGTTTCTGCTCCCGTTCAGAGAGCTGAACTTGGTTGAGGGAGAAAAGAGTCTTTTTGACCTGATTTGTGTGTTTTACCCTGAGTTTAGAAAGGCGAGAGAGATCCCTGAATGGATCTGTGATAGGAAAGTTCTGTTTATCTTAGATGGTCTGGATGAATATAAAAAGGATTTGAACTTCCAGAAGAGCCTTTTGTCAGATGTGACTAAAGAAGCCTCAGTGAATGTGCTTCTAGTAAACCTTCTGCAAGGAAAACTTCTCCCGTCCGCACACGTGTGGATCACCAGCCGACCCGTCGCAGCTGGACAGCTTCCGACTGATATCTTCATACATGGGTACATCACACAGATCAGAGGATTCACAGATGAGCAAAAGCAGGAGTACTTCGGGAAGCAATTTATGAATCCAGAGCAAAGAAAAGAAGTCATCCGTCACCTAAAGTCTCAAAAGAGCCTGTGGATATTGTGCCACATCCCTCTGTTTTGCTGGATTTCATCGGTTGTTCTTAAAGACATCATTGAAAAACAAAATAAAGATAGAAACATGCCCTCAAATCTGACAGAAATGTACATCCACTATCTGCTCATTCAGACTGGACTGAGCCACAAGAAATATCAAGGGATAGAGCTGTCCCAAGAAAACGCTCTCCAGAAACATAAAATGGAGCTGTCACACAAACATGTTCTCCAGAAACATAAAGAAGTGATTATGAAACTGGCAGAGCTGGCATACAGGCAGCTGAAGAAACAGAATGCCATCTTCAGAGAAGAAGACTTAAAGAAATATAATATCTCTGTTGATGAAGCGTCTCAGTATCCTGGCGTCATTACCTGCGTCTCGAAGTGCACATTCCTGTTTTACGAGACCAAACTTTTAAGCTTTGTGCATCTCAGTGTCCAGGAATTCTTTGCAGCCATGTTTGCGTTTCAAGAAATTCTATCAGGAAACCTAGACTCTCTGGAATTAATTACAGCTAAAAAGAGACAGAAGTCTATTTTGAGTGATTTTCTCAAAATTTTGATTGATGAGGCCTTGGAAAGCAAAAACGGACACTTGGACCTTTTTAACTGTTTTGTCTTTGGGATTTCTTGTGATTCCAGCAGACAGTTACTTGAAGGATTCCTGCCTCTAATCAGGAGAAGTTCAGATGATCACAGAAAGGTGGCCACGTACATTAAGTCTTTAAAGAGGAAAGGTCTGTCTTCTGAGAGATGCATCGGTCTTGTTCGTTGCCTGGTGGAGCTCAAGGACAGGTCATTTTTGCAAGAAATGCATCAGCTTGAACGCTCACAGTCCAAAAAGCCCCTCACTCCGTTCCAGTGCACGCTTCTGGCGTACCAGTTTGTGATGTCCGATACGAAACACGATGAGTTTGACCTCAGGAAATACAACATCACCTTAGACGGGTTTCAGAGGTTCTCCCCAGCCATCACGTGCTTCACAAAGGCTCTGTAAGTACTGTGATGCTAAACATCTTCATAATATTTCATGAAATATTCCCAGTTGAATTTGAATATAACAGTTTAAATGCAAAATTGTAACAGAGTTTTAATTCAAATCAATTTTTTCAAACAATTGGAAATACTCAACCCGCTCTCCCCTATGCAATTACAACTCATTTGAATGTCATGCCATTACTGTATCAGCTCCGATAAAACTCCAGATTGTGGTAATCTACCGTCCCCCTGGACAAATTCTAGCCACCTTCCTAGAGGAGCTGGACGGGTTGTTGTCCTCTTTCGTGGAGGATGGCACTCCGCTCTTAGTCTTTGGTGATTTCAACATTCACCTAGACAAGCCTTATGCTACAGACTTCCACTCACTCCTAGCTTAATTTGATCTCAATCGCCTTACCACTACTAGCACGCACAAATCAGGCAACCAACTTGACTTAATTTACACACGCAATTGTACTGCAGATAACATTCTGGTACAACCGCTACATATCTCGGACCATTTCTTCATTACATTTACACTACATTTTGCCACCCATGTGTCACCAACCCCCCTACCGGTTACTTTTAGACGAAACCTACGCTCCCTTTCTCCTTCCCATCTTTCCTCTGTAGTATCCTCCTCTCTTCCCTCACCTACCCATTTCTCATCTCTGGATGTAAACGCAGCTACTGAAACTTTATGCTCTACCTTAACTTCTTGTCTAGACGACATTTGTCCTCTCTCCTCTAGGCCCGCACAGGCTGCTCCTTCTAACCCCTGGTTATCTGATGTTCTTCGTGAACATCGGACTAAACTCAGAGCGGCAGAGAGAAAATGGCACAAATCAAACAACCCGTCGGACCTGAGTAGGTATCAGTCTCTGCTCTCATCTTTCTCTGCTGATGTCCACACTGCCAAATCCTCACATTTCCACAACAAGATCAACAGCGCTCCAGACATGCGTAATCTCTTCAGAACATTTAATTCTCTCCTCTGTCCCCCTCCACCACTTCCCACCACTTCTATTACAGCTGATGACTTTGCAACTTTTTTTACAGACAAAACTAGATCGATCAGGGATCAGTTCTCATCTCCACGCACACAGGACCCTCAACCAACCACATCCACTGCTAAACCTCCCATCTTCTCCTTCAGCCTCCGTCAGGGGACAGAAGTATCCAAACTTCTTCCCTCCAACCATCCTACAATATGTCCTCTTGACCCAATCCCCTCGCACCTTCTGCAAGCAATCTCTCCCACGCTCTTACCGACACTCACACACATCATCAACACATCCCTCCTCACAGGCATCTTCCCCACTGCGTTCAAGCAGGCTCGGGTAACCCCACTGCTCAAAAAACCTACATTAAACACTTCTCTTATAGAAAACTATAGACCTGTCTCTCTCCTTCCATTCATAGCGAAAACACTTGAACGGGTTGTCTTCAACCAGGTCTCACTTTTTCTTTCACAGAACAACAAACTGGACGCTAAACAGTCAGGTTTCAGGAGTGGCCATTCAACTGAGACTGCACTTCTCTCGGTCACTGAAGCCCTGCGAATTGCAAAAGCCCATTCCAAATCATCAGTCCTCATTCTGCTGGATCTATCTGCCGCGTTTGACACTGTCAATCATCAGATACTCCTCTCCACCCTCTCATCACTGGGCATCGCTGGAATTCCACTTCACTGGTTTGAATCCTATCTCACTGGTAGGTCTTTCAGGGTGGCCTGGGGAGGGGAGGTATCCAAAGCACATACACTGGTCACTGGGGTTCCTCAGGGATCGGTTCTTGGACCCCTCCTCTTCTCCACATACACTACATCACTGGGTCCCATCATACAGGCACATGGATTCTCCTACCACTGCTACGCTGATGACACACAGCTCTATCTCTCTTTTCAACCAGATGATCCAACGGTAGCTGCACGGATCTCAGGTTGCCTGTCAGACATCTCGGCATGGATGAAAGAACATCACCTTCAGCTCAACCTGGCAAAGACTGAGCTTCTTGTCTTTCCCGCCGCTCCAACTCTAAAGCATGACATCACGATCCAGTTAGGTTCATCAACAATAACCCCATCAACTTCGGTCAGAAATCTTGGTGTAATCTTTGATGACCAGCTGACCTTCAAAGACCACATTGCAAAGACTGCTTGATCTTGCAGGTTTGCACTACACAACATCAGAAAGATCAGGCCCTTTCTGACAGAGCATGCTGCACAACTTCTTGTCCAGGCCCTTGTCATTTCTAGGCTGGACTATTGCAATGCTCTTCTGGCTGGACTTCCATCAAACACAGTCAAACCTCTACAAATGATTCAGAATGCGGCGGCACGACTGGTCTTCAAGGAACCCAAAAGAGCCCATGTTACACCTCTCTTTATCTCATTGCACTGGCTACCAGTCGCAGCTCGCATCAAGTTCAAGACACTGATGCTTGCTCATAGAACAACCACAGGCTCAGCACCCGCCTACATGCACTCACTATTAAGAATCTACATCCCCTCCAGAAGTCTGAGATCTGCTAGTGAGCGACACCTTATGGTACCATCACAAAGAGGCTCAAAATCACTCTCCAGAACATTCTCGGTCACCATTCCTGGCTGGTGGAATGATCTTCCCACCCATATCCGGAGCGCTGGATCCCTGTCAATCTTCAAGCAACAGCTGAAAACTCATCTCTTTCGACACTACTTGACTTCACCCTACACATTAAAAAAAAAAAAAAAAAAAAACTCTTTCTCCTTATTTATTCCTTTCCTTGCTAGCTTGTACTTATTTAAACAATGCCTGAGACTTGGTGTTACAAGCACTTCGTTTGTCGGATTGCCTCTTCAAGATGAATCGCTTCATGTATTCCCCAAATTGTAAGTCGCTTTGGATAAAAGCGTCTGCAAAATGACTAAATGTAAATGTAAATGCAAATATTGAGACAGTTTAAATGCAAAATTGCAAATTAAATGCAAATTTGTTACAGTTTTAATGCAAAATGTTAATAGTTTGAAATTAAAATGTAAATGCAAGATTGTAACAGTTTTAATGCAAATTTGCAACAGTGAAATGCAAAATTGTTACAGTTTAAAGGCAAAATCGTGACCGTTTTAATGTGAAATTTTAACGGTTTAAAAGCAAAACTGCAACAGTGAAATTCATAATAGCTAGTTTTAATGCAAAATCATATGTTTAAAGCAAAATTTTAAGTTTAAATGTGAGATTGTAACAGTTTTGATAAAAATTATAACAGTTTAAAAGCAAAATTGTAACAATTTTAATGTAAGATTGTTAGTTTTAATGCTAAATTGCAACAGTTAAATGCAAAATTGTTACAGCTGTAATGCAGAATTTTAACAGTTTAAATGCAGAATTGTGAGCTTTAACACAAAATTGTAACTGTTTTAATGCAATATTGACAGGCTCAAAGGAAGCAGCTTGTCAGAGCAGCACTGTGAGATCCTGAGGCGTTACCTGACATCACCAAACTCTCACCTGACTCATCTCGATCTGAGCCACAATGGTCTGGGTCGGTCCGCACTGAAGAAGCTTTCCACGGCGCTCTGTGACCTCAACTGCCAGATTGAGATTCTGAACCTCAGTCACAATAACTTCCAGAGTCAGGACATGGAGCTGATCAGGGATGTGCTTTCAGGACCAAATGTGAATCTGAGAGTCCTGGACCTCAGCGACAATCCTCTACAGGATCCAGGAGTGGATATTCTCTCAGCTGGACTGAAGAGCCCTAACTGTCATCTTGAAGTTCTGAAGTAAGTCAAACTAACCGCAAACATTAGAGTCCAAACACAGATAAAGAGGAGAATCTGAAAGAATATGCTGATGTGTTTTTGCATTATAGGCTTTCGGGCTGTCAGATTAAAGAAGGAGTTTATCAGCTGGTGTCGTCTTTAAAAGACCATTTATATCTGAGAGAGCTGGACCTGCGCTATAATGATCTTGAAAACATCGGAGAGGAGAATCTACAGCATGAGCTGCTCTCACAGAGGTACTGTAGCTTGTCTCTGCTGTTGTGTCAGTGTATGGAAGGTTGATACATCCACAGCATCTCTTGTATGTTCTGTAATGGGATTCTCCATTTGTTTTAAAATGTGATTAAATAACAGTGTGATTCTGTTCTTAACACTCTTCTCTCACTAGTATTTCCACTGGAGGAGAATGCAGTCACCAACCAGGCCTGGATAAATGTGAGTTTAAACATGCATATGGATGCTTTTACATCTACATCAAGATTGTATGTTAAAATGCAATCATTTGAGATTGATGTGCGTGCTTTTGTTTGCATTTATGTTACAATGTACATGAATGTGTATTTGTAATTTGTAACTATTTGTTCTATTTTATTTTAAAAGCATCACCGACTGATTTGTATCAGTGCAAATATTTCATGTGTTCCTCTAACATAAGCTCAAAAAATCATGCCAGCATTATAATTATGAAAGAATTATAAAACTGCTATATTCCATCCAAAATTTGTCCTCTATTCACATTCATGTACCGGAGACGGCTTAAGAACTGTTGCTGCTAACACTAATTATAGACGTTTGATAATTATAGAAAAACATAGACATTCACCTTCTCTGAAGCTGCTTTGGAGTTATACGTATTGTGTAGGTATAAGTGCTAAACAAATAAATGTGAATTGTGAACATTTAAGCTGATGTTTTCTGTTAAATCTCTGTTTTTAGATTTCGTAGCGTTGACCTTTGACCCTCAGACGGTTAATGAACACCTCTATCTGAGCGAGAACAACACTAAAGTCACTCGTCAGAAAGAGAAACAGCATCTTCCTGCTAATGACGAGAGATTCGACAAGTGCAACCAGGTCCTGAGCCGCCAGCCGCTGATTGGACGCCGCTTCTTTACGGCGGATGTGATTGGTCCAGACGTGCATGTGGGCGTGGCCTGTGAGGGAATAAAGAGGAAGGGAGCGAGTGACGTCGTATGTCTGGGACACAATGACATGTCGTGGAGTTTATGTTTGTCAGATAATGTATGTGTGGCTCATCACAACAATAAAACTGTGTCAATTCACTCAGAGTCCGTCAGAAAGCTTGGTGTGTTTGTGGACCGGGACGCTGGTTCTGTTTGCTTCTATATGTTGAGTCCACAGCATAAACTCTTGTACGTGTTTGATGCAGATTTTCCTGAAGATCAGGAGCTTTACGCTGCGTTCAGGATTCAGGAGCCAAACAGTGAAGTCGTTCTCACGCAAGAATCTCTATAAATGTGTGTACAGTTACTGTCTGATTGATTCCTCGGATCCGGAGAGATGAGTGTGTTCAGATTTACGATATTAACCCGATGGACCTGATGAAAACAACCACCAAAAACCAGCAGCAATCATGAACACTGAGCCTCTGATAGTCCAGCAGATCTGAACCAGAACTGAGTGACTAGAGATCAGGGTTTGTCTTGAGTTGTGTATATTTCTGAGTAACTGAGTTAACTTGGATTAATTGGCTCTAATGTTTATGGGACTGATTCTATAATATCCTGTAATCAATGAACTCTCAGTTAAGACTGTAAAACTATTATTTGGGTAAAGTACCATTGTTCATTTTTACAAACAATTTCAGTTAAGATGTTTATGATTCAGTGGTAATATTGTATTAAAACAAAAGTGACTAAACTTAAGCATATTAAATTAGTGTGTCTTGGTGTTCTTTAAAAGAACAGTTCACCCAAAAATCTAAATGTGCTCACTGAGGTCGTCCAAGATATCGACGAGTGTGTTTCTTCATCAGGTTTGTAGAAATGTGTCTCTGCATCAGTGTCTCAGCAGTGGATGCTCTGCAGTGAATGGGTGCCGTCAGAATGAGAGTCTGATAAAAACATCACAATAATCCACAGCACTCCAGTCCATCAGTTAACATCTGGAGAAGACAAAAGCTGAAACACATCCAGCATTAAGACGTTTTTAACTGCAATATGAGTCCATAATCCATAATAACTCTTCCTCCAGTGAAAACGTGCATCTGCTGTTGTCTCTCGCATCAAAATCCAGCCACATATTAGTTTAGAGCTGTTTTGGACTGTTTTGGCATCTGTGCAGATTTCTCTCCTGATTCAGACCAGAACACTTTTCACTGGAGGAAGAGTTATTATGGATTATGGACTTTTAGCCTGAAACTATACTGATTGAAGCCAGGGCATAGAATTTAGAAAGGACATGTCTCTACCAATATCCAGCGATATTAAATTGTCCCTATCAATAATTGATCAAACGAGGTAATTAAACCTGTCTATGTAACCAGTTGTAATTGCAGCCACATCTGAAATAGGTCACACCATTGATATTACCTGAGAAGATTTAAAAAAAACATTCAAGGATGCATATTTACAGTTTTTCAGCTGCTTACAAACATTTTCAAAACTTTGCCTATTTTTTTCAAAACTTTACACACAAATCCAAGAATTGCACACAAAATGTAAAATGCCTCGCATCTCTTGAAAAATGAAGCACTGCATTCAAAACATCACAAACACATCTCAAAAGCAAACATTTGTCTTACGTTGCAAACACCTTTGCCATAATATTATATATTTGGATATCATATACACAGTTATTCAAAACCTAAAGCTCCTGTGTACATTTCTGTACAAGATTGAAAGTAATTGAAAGAGATGCTGAAAAATTCACGGAAAACATGAAAGCAAGATTGAAACCAAATTTGTTTTACTGTAAGCATTTGTGGTTGTGAATACAGTATTAAACTGTACAAAAGAACAGACACATCTGTGTGTTTATAGGCCTGTTCTAAAGCATGATTGGTTGGTGTTCACTAAAGCACACGAGGAGTTAATGTGAGCCGCTGATGTATTAGTGTGGCATTTTGGAAATCAAGAGACTTGCTGTTAGATTTGTGTGTGTTACACAGAGAATTGTGCGTTGTGTTTTGCCAAAAGTGTTTTATGAAATAAATCTAGCGAGCAGAGCCAGTAGTAGTTCTGACAGCGTCGTGTAAACATGACTGAAGACGAGAACAGACGAACCGAATCAACTGAGTGAGTCATTTACACTGGAACCGCTCCGATTGATTCAAACTCGTGACTTCCATCATTCAGTTCAAGCGATTCACTAGAAGAAGAAAAACAGATCAAAAGAGCCATTCATTTTCCAATTTTGACATCACTTGAAATGATTTTAAAAAGCACGTATAGTGATGAGAGAAACAGAGCTTTTCTTAACGAATCGGTTAAACCATTGCGTCGCAAAATAATTCACTGTTTTGAAGCGCTCCAATCGGATCGACTTACAGTGTTTTTCAGTTGCTGTCAAGCATTGTTCAATACTGAAGCCACATTTTCAAAACTGTTCACACATTCAGCGATACAGAAGTCTGTGCGGACCAAACTGTGAATAATTTTTCATTGCTTTCAGACAAAATGCATGCAATGACCACAATTTTCAAAATCCACAAACACTTTTGTCATTCATACTCCACAAGCTGCTAAACACTACATTTTCAGCACATTTCTCAGATGCGAACACACTGCTTTCAAAACTGATAGAAGCAGGTTCAAATCAGAACGATGGCAAACTCTGTCCATTTCTGCAGGAATTATATTGAAATATAAAATCTTAGCAGAATATTTATTATGAAATTGAATAATAATTATTCCAAACACAACTAAATGCAATTTCAGCTGAAAGCCAAATGTCCTCTTAGTCTCTTCTTCTTCCTTTCTTTTTGGTTATCTTTTGATAAATGGATGGTTTCAGAATGATTTGGTTTGGAAACATGGATCAGGGAAGACACACTGGTGGAGAAGAAGAGTGGCAGAGAGAGGGACTAGAACCCTCACAGTACTGAACATCCATCCATCCATCTATTCCCACACAGTAAAATCAGCAATATTTGCAGTGTTAAAAGTTATTAATTCCCAAAGAGTTGAATTAACAATCTACAGTGTTAAACAGTGCTGGTGTTCAGTGTTGTGTCACGGTGTAATATTTATGTAATTTCACTTTTACACTGAAAGTGTAAAAAAAAAACCCGCCGAATTTATCTGACTCCGCCCCTCACGCACCGCTGCATCGCACGACGCCATTTTATCTTCAGGCGACCGAGACGGTAAGTTGGATTGCTTTACACGGGATAAATACTTTTTGTTGATAATTTTACTCAAAATATGATTGGTGGTGAACACATTTAGAAATGACTAACTGCGAGTGTTTTGTCAGGTTTACGGTGTTAAATTCGTGAGGTGTAGAGATGCAACATTAGCCTACAGAAGAGTGAAAGTTTCTAATGCGGGTTCGATTTCCTGAAATAAGGTGATTTTACGTGTAAAATAATTTTTGGAATGTGTTTACAATTTATGTTATATATATACTTTTAGCTTCTTTCATTTTGGCTCGTTGACAGATCCTCTGGTCTCTATTCCCGCCGAGGCCTGGTTTTACTACGAGTCTGAAGCAGCCACATTTGGGCGGTTTTCTACTCCGAGGAGAGAATTCATCAAATGGTACATTTATATTTGTTTTTGAAACTAATAGTGGGACTGTTAAACATTTACGCTTAACAATTTCGTTTTTGTGACGCATAACACTGTGTTGAAGTGTCGCATCGCGTCGTCTTTCTGCAGACGGAGCTGTGTAACGCGGGACATGTAACGTTACCAGTCATTTAATTGACGCTATCTAATGCAAAACTGAAATTAGAGCGCGTTTAAAAACTTCGTTCGCAAAGTACGTTAAACTAAATCCGTTACTCTTTCCTTCAGTTCCCATGCAGAGCATGCTTGAAACCAGTCTTTATTCATATGGCATGCTATTTTGGGTAAATAATGTCCTAAATATTTCCAGATGTACAAAGTTAAGTTTTAATTTAGAAAGATATGTCTGAATCTATCTGTATTTTCTTTTCACATTATAAATAATAAATTAATAGTAAGAAATTTTAAACGTGTTAATTTATTCTAATGTAGTACACCATGTTCATTTTAAGTAAATACTTAAATTGCTTCAGGAATGCCTCCATGTGAATATTGCACAAGGTTTTGTGTCTATTAACTTTTAACAGTCGTTTAATTGACCCAAGAATTAAGGATGTAAATAAAAATAAGTGTATGATTTGACACCTGTATTGTAGACCGCTCTCAGCATACTCAAAATTAGGGGTAATCACAATTATTTTACCATATTTACAGTCCTAATGTAAATTAAATTACTGAAATAAGTGTTTTTTTATTTTTATTATTCTTTTTCGGTAGAATTGGCCCAGACGTCTGCAGTGTGCAGTGAAGGAAGCTCCTCTCATAAGATTGCAGACCTGGAGTCTGATGACACCGAGCGAGTGATGGAGGGAGCAGAATGATGAAGATGAAGCCAGAATTGTGAGTCTGTGTCATTTATGTTATTCTGTGTACAGTAAAAATTTTAAACACAAACAAATATGAAAAATTAAAATTTAACTGGGCAGCCACACAATATCTGCTTATGTTCACACCTGGAATTTACTAGTTATTAATTTAAGATGTCAAAACACATAAAGCCCAAAAATGAAAACTTGTCGTCATTTCTCACTCTCTGTCATTCCAAACCTGCAAGACTTTCATTCATTTTCAAAACACAAATGAAGATATTTTAAACGAAACCTGAGAGATTTCTGTCCTTCCATCGACAGTCTACACAACTACCACTTTGATGCTTCAAGAAGTTTATAAAGAGATCATAAAAGTAATCCAAATCAATCGAGTGGTTTAGTCACAATTTTCTGAAGAGACTCAGTCGCTTTATACAATGAACAGATTTTATTTTTTTATTTTTTTCACATTTAAACATTGATCAGGGATCATAAACAGAAAATTTGGACTAAACCACATGATACGTATGGATTAGATCTCTTTATCTTTATGACTACACAATCAGTTTAGCAGAATGGTTCCTGAGAGACATATTGTCATTATTTTTATTTATTTATTCATTTTTTTCCCCAAGAAGTCAAGTTACTGGCTTTTCCCAAGACCTTCAAGGACACGATTGACCTTGGAATCAGCTGCAAAGGAGGATGAAACCGATGTTTAAAGTTAGACTATATTTCAGAATAAGATTATCTATATTCATTTATTATCTATATTCTGTATTCATGCATTTTGAAGTTGTCATATCTGTTATTTAGAATGGGACGGCGATCTTGCATCAATGTATCTCCTTCATTTGATTCCACCATCACCACAAGCCTGCAAGGGACCTGGAGAAATGTCCTCCTATCAAGCTGAAAAACATCTTCAAAAAGGTACATTTATGTCACTACCTATTGTCTGCCTCAAAATATTGCCAGATGTGTTGTATATGAAAGACTAATAAAAAATAAAATCAATTGGAGAGCTGACCTTAATTGTTATTTTTGTCTTTGATCTGCAGGCACTAATAAGAACACCTTGTAGAGACCACACAGCCGTACCTGCTCGCTGATGGGACAACGAGGAACAGCGTTCATGGATGCTACACAACTGTCGACAAGTGTCTTGCTGCAATCTTGTTCAAATCTACTGGTCATATTTGTTAATGTCTAGGTAAATTTGATGAGTTTTATTAACTATGTTATGTTTCCGTGCAACACTTAATGAATGTGACTGACTAATTAACCTCTACACATCTGGTATATGCTTTAAAGTTGCCACTTTGCCCATTTGTTAAATAAACGTTGGAATTTGTACATCTGTCTCATCAGACTCTTGATTTTATGTCTAATCTTGTACATTAACACCATACAATATTCTTTTCAGTGCAAAAATAAAAATGCTACTTTATTAATAACACTTAAAACAACACCAGGGGTGTTAAATACCCCAGAGTGTAAAATTTGAACAACAATTGCAAGTGTAACAATTCACACTCGGGAGTGTAATTTTTCTACACTATAAGGTGCTATATTAACACTAAAAATTCAACACTATGAATGGTGTACTTTTAACACTAGACAGATTGGGACCATATATGATCTTTAGTAGTGTTAAAATTGACACTTTAAGTGTTAAACTGACACTGCGTTTTTTACTGTGCAGGCTTGCTGGAGCCTTTCATGGGTCATAGGCAGGACAAGCCCCTGGACAGATGTCCAGTCCATCACATTCATCTTCACACTCACTACAGTCTCCAGTTCTCCTGTCCTGTGTGTCTCTGGATTGTGGGAGAAACCCAGAGAACACCAGCAGCTGCACTCAATACTGCACACACACCTCATTACAGACTGATGATGGCTTTTTTTTTTTTGTTTTTTTTTTTGTAATTATTGCTTCAGAATTGTATATATATATATTTTTCTCAACTTTTTATATTTATTTTTCACAAGTAATTTTTGTGTGTCATTTTTTCACAAGTAACTGCTGATGGGTTTTTGTTTTTGGTATATAAAGAAATAGCGGCATCGCAGTGTTATGATGAAACAAGCTTATTTTGAGACATATATGAAGTGTTTTGTTGGTCTGAGTGAGTTTTGGAGGCGAGATCAACCGTTTGGCCAAGATTTGTGTTAGTAATGCAGACTGTATGAACAGTTTTGAAAATGTGGCTTCAGTATTGAACAATGCTTGTTAGCAATTGAAAAAAAACTGTAACACCGTGTCTACACAGACATTATACACAAGAACTCATTATAGTCCATGATGATGTCTACACTCGACGTGGGCGGGGTTTGTAACGTAACGCTTGACGTGGGCGGGGTTTGTAACGTAACGCTTGACGTGGGCGGGGTTGGATGTCCACCGCAGAATCAAAGTCTCTAGTCTTTAGCAAGATGCAGCAAGCAGTACTTGATTTTTACGGGAAGAAAAATGTGGATGATATGCCACGACGCGTCCGCCATTTTGGAACGCTCACAATATCAAGAGTTCCAAAGTGCAACAACATTGTGCAGCATCAAAACTGCTTACATTTCAATTCCTGAAGAAACTGGATAAACTAACAGGTACGAATGTGTTGTTTATACATATATATATATATATATATATATACATATATATAGCGCCTATATATAGTATATTAACACAATATTACAGGTTTTAAACTAAAGTACCTTTTAAATACCTTTTCAATTCCTGAAGAAACTGGATAAACTATACAGGTAAGAATGTGTTGGGTTTTTTTTTTTTTTTTTAAATATGTATTAACCAGGTATTAACACAATATTAAGTTTTTAAACTAAAGTAGGCTACCTTTTAAATACCTTGTATGCCATGTTGTTGTATTATGTTAGTTTAGCAAACGCATCTTCTGTAGTCTACTACTGAAGATACAGAGATTCATGATTGTGTAGTCTACACTGGAGGTGACAAAGACTGTTAAAAATCATTTAAAGTTTGTGTCAGTAAGTCCTTAAGAGAACGAGGCAGCAGTTTGCTGTCGGGAATTTGTCGCGTCGTGCCGCATCCGGTAACTGGAAATAAAATCTTACTGATCCCAAACTTTTGAACAGCAGTGTATGTCTTAATTTGTTTTCATTTGCAGAAAACAGCAGTCTCTTTGAAAACAGGTTTACAAATGCATCTCTTTAGCAAGGCTGCTTTCCTTTTTGTTTTTTGGTAATTATTGCTTCAGTATTTTTTAATGTATATTTTTCTCAACTTTTTATATTTATTTTTCACAAGTAAATTTTGTGTGTAATTTTTTCACAAGTAACTGCTGATGAGTTTTTGTTTTTGCTATATAAAGAAATAGGGGGGAAATGCTGCTTTCTCCTTCATTCTTTGTGCTGTAATGCAGTTTGTAAAATGAAAAGATGTTATTCTTATTCTAAAATGAAATACTTATGTGACAAATCATTCAAACTTCAAAGATAAAAGTTTATGTAATAATCCCTGGTTTAGTGTTTTTTAGATCAGTGTGTTATGAATGAAATGTATGTTTTCTGAATGAGAATTGTTCGCAGTGTTGTGATGAAACAAGCTTATTTTGAGACATATATGAAGTGTTTTGTTGGTCTGAGTGAGTTTTGGAGGCGAGATCAACCGTTTGGCCAAGATTAGTAATGCAGACTGTATGAACAGTTTTGAAAATGTGGTTTCAGTATTGAACAATGCTTGTTAGCAATTGAAAAAAAAAAAAACTGTAACACCGTGTCTAAACAGACAAAATACTAAAGATTAGAACTCATTATAGTCAGTGATGCTGTCTGCACTCGACGTGCCATGTCTGCATTTGTGATCGGAGAAACGACAAACAATAAGCTCAAAACTCGCGTTTGAATCATCAGTGGCAAATTCTTTGAATATGAAAACATACTTACAGGCTGAGAGTCAGAAGCACCAGACTGTCTTTGCAAAGTTGGAATTGCCCCACTTTATAGAAACAGTCTTTGTGCTCAGCTGGCATTGTTACTCTCCCAGGTTCAGGAAACAGTCCTCCGTAAAATGCGCTGCACACACTCGAATATTTGGGTTGAACTGTTCTGGAACAGTGCTGTAAATACAACTTAACCACTGATTTCTAGTTGTGTCCTCTTTTGGAAGCCCAAAGAAAGTAGTTTCGCTTTCACAATGAAACACAGCGTCTCCAGGACATGGCGCCGGAGGCATCAACAATACTACAGCGAGAATAATAGTTACACCTTCTTTCATTGCGTATTGTCATGAATCTGGCCTATGAACTTCCATTGACTCACCAGCAGAGGTCACTCGCTCACCACATTGACTCTTGCACTACACTAACTGTTGCACGTCACCCCCAGACTACATTTCCCAGCAGCCATTTCACTAATCACACGCTCACACCTGAGACTGATCACACAGCTGATTCCCATTGCACCCCTTACTTAAGCCATGGACTTCCTCGGTCAGATCGCCGAGTATTGTACGCACGTATCACTCTCCTAGCAATAGCTACTCTACAGAGCCCACTTAGTTGTCTTAGTCTTGCCTTGCCTGTTTCCTTGTGTGTTGATTCCTGCCCGTGTTTCCTAGATTAACCCTTTGCCTTGCCTTTCGGACTCTGTTTGCACCTTGCTTGGACTATTGCTTGTGTACCTGGATTATCTCTCTGCCTTGCCCTGTTGGATATTGTTCGCCAATCGTCGAACTTTTATAAAGAATATCTCTTTGGTTTTGAGACTTTAGTCTTTGCAACTTCAGGGATCTTATCTATGCACGAACAGCTTGTAACACTCCAAAGAGGAAGGAAAACTTGAAATCGCATCATATGACCCCTTTAACGAGTTATAAAAGATGAATCAATGTCTGGTCATGTAGGATTTTGGTATGTGTGTGTGTGTGTGTGTATGTGTGTATACAACCCGATTTCCGGAAATGTTGGGACTTTTTTTAAATTTGAATTAAATAAAAACTGAAGGACTTTCAAATCACATGAGCCAATATTTTATTCAGAACAGAACATAGATAACATAACAAATGTTTATACTGAGAAATTTTGCAATTTTATGCACAAAATGAGCTCATTTCAAATTTGATGCCTGCTACAGGTCTCAAAATAGTTGGGACGGGGGCAACAAAGGGCTGAAAAAGCAAGAACTCGTTTATCAATTTGATTTAAACAGGATCATCTTATACCATAATTATGTAAAAAATATGTACCATAATGATGTAAAAATACAAAGAGTGAGAAAATATATTCCTTTCATTGTAATTGACAACATGAAGTGCATTGAACATTATATCACATCAAGGTTTCCCAAACTGGGGTTCATAAAGGAACTGCAGGGGGTTTATGAGTTTAATGAAAGGCAAACATGTAATTAAATCATACAAATCTAAAAATAAAATAATTCATACACATACTAAAAAAGATGAAATATTTTAGGTTTACCTGCATGCCATATGACCATTAACCAATGTCAGAGAACCGTCAACATGCAAATGTGATTCTTAATTATTAAAATATTTTAAAATCTCAGGGGTACTTAAAGGGGTCACTGATTATGATTTAACTTTTTAAACTTTAGTGTGTAATGTTGCTGTTTGAGCATAAAAAAACATCTTCAAAGTTACTGCAAAGTTGTTTAAAGTTCAATGCAAAGGGAGATAATGTCTTTTACAGAATCGCTGATTGACCACCCCTTTAAAGTAAATACATTAGGTGAAAGAGGTTCAGATGACAAAAGTTTGAGAATGTCTGCAAATTATAAATAACGAGAATTTGTACATTTTAATGAGTTTGAAAGACAAAAGCCTTGCAATAATACATAATAATCCATGGTTAAATAACCTACTGAGTGATAACTGAAATCAAAATGAATGTGTTCATCAGTAGTTGATGCAATGTTGAAACATTTCTTAAACCTGAAATGATCTTTGTAAATCCATTGGTCAAATCCGCTGTCGCCACCCGAATAATGACTGATATCTGTGTGAATGTCCACAAAATGTCTCGGGTTACGACTGTAACCCTTGTTCCCCGAGAAAGGGAACGAGACACTGCGTCAGTAACAACACTTTGGGGAATCCCCTCAGCGTAGCGTGTCTGAAGCATGAATGAAACTATTCCAATCCTGATTGATGTTGCGTCATGACGTAACATGTGACGGCATACTCGGAAGATACAAAGGGATGCCGGCACACAACAGATTCAGCTTTTGTGATGAAGCAAGCTGCTCCCAGGCATGGAGAGGTGTGGCAAAGAGACGCAGTGTCTCGTTCCCTTTCTCAGGGTACAAGGGTTAGAGTCGTAACCCGAGATGTTCCCCCTTGAGGGAGCTCACACTGCGTTGGTAACGACACTTTGGGGAATGGATACCCACTATGCCACACCGAAACATGCCTGTCCTAGTGTGAAGCTGAACCAGGCACAACTTGGGACGAGAGCACTTGTGCACCCGGCGTAGAGGGAAGGTTCAGGCTATAAAAACCACGTGGAAAACACATTCCACTTTAGGCCATACAATCTTCTCGTGGAGGGAGCCCTAGAACTGAGTATGGTCTCGATCACTCCAGCCAACAAGCCAGCCTCTAGGTACTGAGCCCACTCAGGGGCCAGACCCACAGTTTCCACAACTCTGGCCCCTGCCTGAGACAGCAGGTTCCTCCTCAGAGGGATCTGCCATGGCTGGCCTGCCAGGAGTGACATGTCTGGGAACCACACCCGGGCAGGCCAGAACGGGGCTACCAGCAACAGACTGACCACTTCTTTCCGGACCCTCTCCAGAACTCCCGGGAGCAGAGCGATTGGGGGAAAAGCGTACAGGCGTAGCCTCGGCCATGTTTGTACCATGGCATCCAACCCCAGTGGGGCTGGATGCGTGAGAGAGAACCACAGTGGACAGTGGGTCGTCTCTCGAGATGCAAACAAATCCACTTCCACTGGGCCAAACCTCTCACATATCGACTTCACCACCTCGGGGTGAAGTCTCCATTCCTTGAGCCTCAACAGGACGTCTGCTCCCTGATTCTGGTCCCCGGGTACATACATCGCTCTGAGAGATGACAGTTTCCCCTTGGACCACAGGAGGATCTGATGCGCCAGTCTGCACAGGGGGCGCGACCTCAGACCCCCCTGATGGTTCAAATATGAGACCACTGACATATTGTCTGCTCGTATTAGGACATGGTAACCGCTGAGATCTGGGAGAAAGCAACCCGAAGCCTTTCTCACCTGAAGGATGGTCCTCAAATCGACCCCCTCGGCTCGCGGGCTTCGGGCGCCTCTGTTGCCAAGATCCCTGAGGAGGGGCTCTAGAAGCTGCCGGTACGAGGAGCTTGATGATGGCTGGGGCCGCCCACTCGGAGCAGCCTTCTTAGATTTAGAGCAGCAAGGGAGGTACTGCTTTTTCGCCTCCTGAAACCTGTCGACAACCATATTGACTGCGTATCGGGGCATCTAGGAGAAAGGCCCTGTCTTTTCCCTTCATCCCCGATAAGTTCAGCCACAAATGTCTCTCCATGGCCACCATAGCTGCCATGAAGCGGCCAATGGCATGGGCCGGTTCCTTGGTAACACGGAGAGACAAATCTGCGGCTCTACGCAGCTCCGCTAAATCACTCTAAATACCCTCATCTAAATCCTTTAAAAAATCAGCCTGGTATGCCTGCATGAGCGCCATTGTATGCAGGCATGCACCAGCACGACCAGCCACCATATAAGCCCTGCCCACCAATGATGATGTAACATGACATGGTTTGGTGGGCAGTACCGGGGCTTTAAGGGACGATGCAACATCAGGGGAGAGGTAGCTGGCTAAAGCCTCTTCCACTCAAGGCATCCTCCCATAACCGTACTCACGCACTCCTAAAATGTTAGTATAATCCAACACAGGAGGGTTAGACAGTTGTGCGGAGTACGGTTTATTCCATGACTTACACAACTCATTGTGTAAGTCAGGAAAAAATGATAAACCCTGGCGTTGAGGCTGAGACCTATGCTGCAGGAAGCGCTCATCCGATTTACTTGTCACTTGCACTTCCTGCCTTTCTTGTGGCCAGTTAATATTAAGGTTGGCCACAGCATGAGTCAACACATCAACCAGCTCCTCATGTGCGTGTGAATGCAGTGGCGAGCTCTCTGCAATTTCACCCACCTCGATGCTGAACACGTCTAATTCCTCAGAATCAGACAGCTCAAACTTCGGGTTCTCCTCCCGTGCGGAAGAAGCCACAGGGCAGGCTTCCGCACACGGAGTGAGAACATCGGAACTGTCACTGAGGACGAGGACTGAGAATGTGCAGCAGCAGTCTCAAGCCCTCCTGACAGATCCATCTACAAGCCCCGCGATCTAAGCCGCTGCGCCGCCTCGGCGGACGCGGGAGCCTGGCCAGCCTCATTAAACACAGCCAGGTGCGAGCGCAGCACTCTGATCGGCAGAGCTTCACAGTCCGCACAGGCAGCTCCCTCAATTCCTTACCTTACAATATTACGGTCTCAGAATTAATGCGTTACATGACTCCTGTATTACTTTTGAGTTACTTTCACCAAAATAACTACAGATGTAGAACTTAACATTCTAAAATGACAAAATGTACTGCAGAACATTTGCATAGTGACTGTGGGCTGTCCAGGCATCTGGCGAATGTACAGTCTTCTGCCATCTTCACCCATTAGCCGCTTTTCCACTGGCCAGTGCGAGCCGGGGCTTACAGCGAGCCGGGCGGGGCTAATAGCCTCGGACCTCGAGCACAGAGCCCGAAATCATGCTGCGTTTCCACCGTCAGGCCAGTAGCCTCGCAGCACTCCTGTAAAACCCGCCCTAAACACGCCTTCACTGGACTACGTCACACAATACAAAGTTCCACCAGCGAGAGGGAGATGAATTAAATAAATCGCTAAACAAATATATCAGAAGCTGTCGTTGTTTAGTCTTTATTTACAAACTTGGACACCACACGCAGCTATTGACTGACCATGAACAGGAAATAGAACTTACTTGCGGCATTTTTGCGGTCTTGCTGTTTTTTTTTTCTCTTTTTTTTGAACAATTAAATTTTTGGCTAAAAGTGTGTTGTAAACATGTACCGAGTAAAATATTACTGAAAATGTATTAGTAATTAATTTAAGCCTTACTACTGCGTTACAGCAAAAAGTAATCCGTTACTATAATGCAATACATTTATAACGCGTTACTTCCAACACTGCAAATAAGACACACAATGACACAGAGCGCTTGCTGAAGAGCAAAAAGCTGACTCTGTTGTGTGCCGGCGTCCCTTTGTATTTTCCGAGTATGCCGTCACGTGTTACATCATGACGCAACATCAATCAGGATTGGAATAGTTTCATTCATGCTTCAGACGTGTGTGTGTGTGTGGGCCATTCTACAGAATTGGCCTTTTTCCAAAAGATGTGTTTGTATGCAAATTGTATAAGATCAAAGGTACACATTTCTAGTAATTATGCAGTTAATTCTCATAATGTATTTTCAGAAAATTTTGAAATATTTGTCCTCTCCCCAAATTTGTCACTAACGAAACTCAAAATTTCAAAGTAAAGAATTCATTAGTTCAAACTAAAAACTATCATAACATCTTTCAGTAGTGACAGTAATGCTTTGGTAGCGACTAAATCGCATTACAGAATTTTAACTTGCATACTAAAACACTACAAAAACATACTAAAATACAAAAAAAATTTCATGACTGCAATAAAATTGTTTATTTCCCCCTAATATGAGGATTATGTGTTCCTTTTAGTCACTGCTGAAACAATGATGACATGTTTTCGTTTCAGTAGTGGTCATTTTAGATACTTTTGAACCTAGCTCAAAGATGCTAATCAGCACACGGTTAGCTAGCACAGTTCTGAATAGTTGTACATATAAAAACTAAATGTTATGGAATAACTCCCAAAAACGTGTGCTTAATTGCAGAAAAGGTGTTCGGTAGTGACATTCCTTAAAGTTACCAAACAAATTTTTCAGACTTTTGAACACATTTACCTCAAAATGATGGGGCCAATCTACTCACCATACAGCTATGAGAGAGGGGGACTAAAACATACACTGTTTCGGTAGTAACCGAACCTTTTTTTTTTACATAGTTTCATAATTAACAAAGAAAAATAATATATATTAAACTTCACTTTTTAAAAGAATCAAAAAGATATTCTTAAAAACAACAATGGAAAAAAAAATCCAAAAATTATTTCAATATCATTTTCATAAGTTGAAATTTAGGGGTTAGGGTTCAGGACAGCCACCTCTCAATTGAAAGTACCCAATAAATGATGATATATATATATATATATATATACACACACACATGTATATGTATATGTGTGTGTGTGTATATACATATATATATTAATAGTACTGCATAATATTTCACTTGTTTTATGACACAAACAATTTAGATAACAGTGAAATTTCACAACTTTTGATTCCAATTTTGATACCACAGCAAAAGCTACTAGCCTAACTAATATAAAGTTCAAACATTATTAAGGAGAAAATGCTTAATAAAAAATTAATAACTAGTAATAACAAAAATAAATACATCAAAACAAAAATACAAATGAGTAGGTTACTCAGGTACAGAAATTGAACAATCAAATATGAAACAGTATTGCATAGTCTTCACTGAATAAATTTAAAATAGATTATTCATTATTAAAGTTATAAAAGTGATTCAGTCAAGAACAGGCTGCTATCTCTTTATGGCTCCATGCATGGATCCAATATGCTGATACACTACTAGCATCTTCTTTCTCAACTCTTTATGCTAACTTGCGACCTGAACGTAAAAAGCGCAAAAAGACGCAAAATAGAACTCAATTCGGCATCACGCACTACCTGAGAGGCGGCTTTTAGTGTTTACACTTCGGGTTTGTGCACAGAAAACCGCTTCTTGAAATGATTTGTACTGTGAAAAGTATTGCACAAATTAACATGAATTAGACTGAATTGAATATTAGTCTTAACTGGTTATCTTTTCTTAACACAGCAGAATGTCGAAGCGATTGGAAAACGACTGGAAAAAGAATGAAAATGGGGGGACAACATCACCAAAAAAGAGATGTATCGAAAGTAGGAAAACATTTCTTTTACTTTGTTAACAGACAATATGATTCTCAATTCTCAATAATATTTATGCCGTTTTGGTTTATTATTTATTTTTGACAGATGGTGACAGTGATCAAACACTTTCTGGAAACATGACCATTCAACAGCAGAACAATCCTGCGAACCCAACGTCAATTCAGACCCCAAAACAGTCTAATTTAACAATTGACCAAAAGGATGGTTGTACAGCATTTGCTCCAGTGATGGTAGGAAACAACATAACTGGTCCGCTTAACATGAACCTGCATGTGGTGAGTATCTGATTATTAACATACAGTAATATCATCAGTGTTGGGCAAGCTACTTGGAAAATGTAGTGAGCTAAGCTAACAGTTACTCTTCTTTAAATTAAGCTTAACTACACTAAAGCTACAGCCCTGGGAAATGTAGCAAGCTAAGCTACCGCAACATGGCAAAAGTAGTTTACTACATCCAAGCTATTTTAAAAAAAATAAAAAAAATTTTATTGAACCAACATTATACCAACTCAGTGATCAATAAAACGGTCAGTCAAGCAGATAGACAGGCATGTTCAGTTTAATTGTTTATTCAACAGCTGTTCCAAACCAATTTGGCAACATAATCAGTATCAAATACAGGGCCGGATTGACCTCAAATTGTGACACAGGCAAAATACATTTTTGCTGTCGGCCGCAAACCTCCTATTGGTAGCTGGTATTGTGGCCTTATTGTATACAGATACATTTATATAAATGGGAACACTTCACAATAAGGTTAAGTAGTTAACATTAGTTAACTAGTGTTAACATGAACTAAGAATGAACAATACTTCTGCAGCATTTATCTTAATGTAAATTTCAACATTTACTAACGCATTATTAAAATCAAAAGTTAACATTTGTTAATGCACTGTGAACTAACATGAACTACCAATGAACGACTGTATTTTCATTAACTAACATTAACAAAGATTAATAAATACTGTAACAAATGTATTTTAATGAAATCGTATTGTATAGTGTTACCATATAGATGTTTAGGCCTACAGATAGGCTGTGTTTATTTGCATCGTTGCATGTGTCATTAGATATTAATATAAACATCACATTTAGTGTCTGTGGCGTCACTTACTGATCCAGGATCAGTGATCCGTAGCTGTTATATTTCTGATTTGAGCTTGAGTTTCAGAATGCTTTCTTTGGAAAATGTAACGTTAGCTTTTGTTGACGCTACCGCGCTACTTGATAAAAAAAAAAGAGCTTAACTACCGAAAAGCTATTTGATTCAGAAAGCAGTGAAGCTACCGCCACGCTACTGAGAAATGTAGTTAAACTAGTAGCGTCACTACTTGTAGCGACGCTACTGCCCATCACTGAATATCACACATTTTGCTGAGCTGATCATGTAAAAGGGATCATGTTTTTTTTTTTATATATGTTCCTTGAGGTTTAGCCATGTTTTAAAGTTTTTGCACAAAAAAGAACCCTCGTTCTGAACTTCTCTCTAAAATGACCTGTTTTAAGAGGCGTGTCCTTTAAGGCTTGTCAGTAATCAGCCTCTGTTATGATTGGCTAACATCATTGCATAAGAAACAGTATCAACACCCCTTGCTATTGCATGAGTGTTTTGACAACATGACAAAAATAAAATGTTCATTTCCAGACGAAGCATTATGAAATAATTTACTTATGATTTGTGCTGCAGCTGCAGTCAGATCTAGTTCCTCTTCATCTTTCAGCAGATGATTCTTTGTGACTCTCCATGACACTGTGCCTCGATTACAAAACAAAATACTCTGACACGATCCAACATGCCATTAAAAATAAACTATCCACTTATTCCTTAACCTGGGATCCTTCTGATATCTGTACAAAGACGTGAACGAGCTGTTTAAACCAAACGCGTCAAAGCGAATGTTCTTTCACTGCTTTTGTCCTGACGACAGACTCGAGCGCTGGACTGTGTCAGAAGGTGAACCGCATCTGTATATGTCAGAGATGTCACATTGTCACAGCCTCCTCCGTCACCTCAGTCATCAACCACCACTTACACCAGATCTCACTCACCTGGGTTCTGATCTCCTGCACCTGCCGATCTCCAATCAAGACACACTCAAAAGCACGCTGCACTCAGTCATTCACTGTCCGGTAACAGTACCTGACTCTCCTAACCTACTAACCTGTGTGATTTACCTTCCAGTATCCTGTTGTCTCTCCAGCGATCCTCCCACGTTGTTTCCCCTCGTCTTCTGACTCCTCCGCTCCCGCTATCCTGCAAGGATAAAGACTGTCAAGCTTCTCCAAGATATTCCCAGGACTGATTCAGTATCTCTCACTCACCTGCCATTACTCTCCACGAACTCCCCTTCAGCTCTTACCTAAATAAACTTACCTGTGTTGCACTTACCTGTCTGTGTTTGCCCCGTTTGTGACAGTATACTGTATCCAGTGCAGTGATTGTGATTTGACTTATTTCTATGTGCTTTTGACATGACACTTGCATTCAGTGTGATCAAGTGTTAGCCGTTAAGCGACTGAACGCCAGTGGGCGGGGCCTATGGTGTTGGACTATACGTTGATATCTTGCTCTGGAGGCAGTGTTTATGCAAATGTTTGTGCCCAGGTGACGTTATATTGCACCTTGGATCCAAACGAGCCGTTTTTGGAGCTTGATTAAATAAATGCTTTGTTTATAATGAGGAGGACATTTTAAGCTATGAAACTTGCAGGATGTTTTAATGGTCCACTTATATGCCAAAAGATCATGGCAAATTTGATTTCTCATGTCATGACCCTTTTAAGATATGGTTTATGTGTATATTATATATCTCTGTGTGTGTGTGTGTGTGTATTTTATTTATTTTTATTTATTTTTTTTGCTACAGGTGTCTCCGTCTACCTCAGTGAACAAAAATGGTAAGAATAGTTGTAAAACTGTTCATTCATAAGTGTGATGCTTCTGTTAATAATATGATCCATCTTAATATCCATCTTTGTCCTGATGTTTAGAAGTTCTTCAGAACGTAAAGTATGAGATGAAATCAAGAATGATGCAAGACTCAAAGTGGATTTTGGAGGGAATTGCATCACAGTCAGTCTCTCTAGACAAGATCTACACACAATTGTTCATCATCAATGACGAGTCGGACCCCATCAACAGAGAACATGAGATCCGGCAGATCGAGACGACGCATGATTTAAACACATCAGCGCAGACGGACATCAACTACAATCAAATCCTTCAACCACACACAGATGATAACAGAACCGTGAAGACCGTTTTAACTAAAGGAATTGCTGGAATTGGGAAAACGTTCACCGTGCAGAAGTTTGTCTTCGACTGGGCAAGCGGAGAAGCCAATCAAGATCTAGACTTTGTGTTTCTGCTCCCATTCAGAGAGCTGAACTTGGTTGAGCGAGAAAAGAGTCTTTTTGACCTGATCTGTGTGTTTTACCCTGAGTTTACAGAGGTGAGAGAGATCTCTGAATGGATCTGTGATAGGAAAGTTCTGTTTATCTTAGATGGTCTGGATGAATATAAAAAGGATTTGAACTTCCAGAACAGCCTTTTGTCAGATGTGACTAAAGAAGCCTCAGTGGATGTCCTTCTAGTAAACCTTCTGCAAGGAAAACTTCTCCCGTCCGCACACGTGTGGATCACCAGCCGACCCGTCGCAACTGGACAGCTTCCGACTGATATCTTCATACATGGGTACATCACACAGATCAGAGGATTCACAGATGAGCAAAAGCAGGAGTACTTCGAGAAGCAATTTATGAATCCAGAGCAAAGAAAAGAAGTCATCCGTCACCTAAAGTCTCAAAAGAGCCTGTGGATATTGTGCCACATCCCTCTGTTTTGCTGGATTTCATCGGTTGTTCTTAAAGACATCATTGAAAAACAAAATAAAGATAGAAACATGCCCTCAAATCTGACAGAAATGTACATCCACTATCTGCTCATTCAGACTGGACTGAGTCACAAGAAATATCAAGGGTAGAGCTGTCCCAAGAAGATGCTCTCCAGAAACATAAAGAAGTGATTATGAAACTGGCAGAGCTGGCATACAGGCAGCTGAAGGATCAGAATGCCATCTTCAGAGAAGAAGACTTGAGGAAATATAATATCTCTGTTGATGAAGCGTCTCAGTATCCTGGCGTCATTACCTGCGTCTCGAAGTGCACATTTGGATATAAGAAGACAAAACTTTTCAGCTTTGTGCATCTCAGTGTCCAGGAATTCTTTGCAGCCATGTTTGCGTTTCATGAATTTCTAGAATCAGGAAATCAAGACTCCTGGAATTAATTACAGCTAAAAAGAGACCGAACTCTAATTTGTGTGAATTTATGAAAAATTTGATTGATGAGGCCTTGGAATGTGAAAATGGACACTTGGACCTTTTTAACTGCTTTGTCTTTGGGATTTCTTGTGATTCCAGCAGACAGTTACTTGAAGGATTCCTGCCTCTAATCAGGAGAAGTAGTTCAGATGATCACAGAAAGGTGGCCACGTACATTAAGTCTTTAAAGAGGAAAGGTCTGTCTTCTGAGAGATGCATCGGTCTTGTTCGTTGTCTGGTGGAGCTCAAGGACAGGTCATTTTTGCAAGAAATGCATGAGCTTGAACGCTCACGGTGCAAAAAGCCCCTCACTCCGTTCCAGTGCACGCTTCTGGCGTACCAGTTTGTGATGTCCGATACGAAACACGATGAGTTTGACCTCAGGAAATACAACATCACCTTAGACGGGTTTCAGAGGTTCTCCCCAGCCATCACGTGCTTCACAAAGGCTCTGTAAGTACTGTGATGCTAAACATCTTCATAGTGTTTCATGAAATATTCCCAGTTGAATTTGAATGTTATAGAGTTTAATAGGGGTGGGCGATATGACCAAAATCTTATATCACGATAACGATATATCTCACAATATAGTAATTTTTTTCTTTTAAAAAGGTTTTTATGATATTAAAATCTTTGATACCATAGAATTTTCATAATCCTTGTCACCAATGTCAATATCGAACTAATACAAGACATTTTTTTGTCTAAAAATAGACAAAAAAAAACAAAAAAAAAAACAAGCTCACTGAAAATAAATAAACAGTCAGTGATGAAATAAGTATAAGAAACTAATTGCAAGCAATAGGACAAAAAACTACAATAAATAAGAAACGGTACATACATTGTGTAAATTAATTGGTCTTCACTGTGTTAATTATATCTATCTATCTATGATAGATATAATTAACACTTGTATTATGTATAGATTCTATACATATACATATATATATATATATATATATATATTTATTTTTTATTATTATTTCTTCTTAAAGTTACAAAAGTGATTTAGTCAAGAGCAGTGAGAGATTTTCTAGCAATGTGCTATGATTAATATGAATGGCAGACAGAACGAATATTGGACAGCTTCCCCTTTAAGACCGAAGTCCGGATCCAATACTGTTACATATGCGTTTCCTCTCTCTCAAGACCTAAATCGCTGTCTTTATGAGGATACTTGCCAAGACGGGGATTCTGACGCATATAAGTGTGTTTATGTAATCGTTCAAAGTCAATAAAGTGGCAAAAAAAAATTTAAAAAACGCGCGGTCCTCTCACACAGAAACAGAGACGGCACACGCATATAGCTCTGTTGTTTGTGTTTCAACGGCTTAAAATTGGTTGTTTTAAAACTGCAGTGCTTAAAAACGCGTGTCCATGCTACAGATGTATCCGTCGTTTAGGAACGAAGTCCTCGTTTTTTTCTGGTCGTTCTCCACCTGGTTCTGTCTCCCCTTCACGCCCCGTGGTGGTGTGTAAAGATCTCAGTCATCCAAATGATTAAAAAGTATTACCGTAAACAATGTATTTTGCGACACCACGAAATAAACGATAGAACATATTATGACACGATAGACTTTTTATTTCGTCCATCCGATATATATCGTCATATCGCACAGCCCTAGAGTTTAAATATAAAATTGTAACAGTTTAAAAGCAAAATTGCAACAGTTAATTGCAAGTTGTAACAATTTTAATGCAAGATTGTGAGTTTTAATGTGAAATTGTAACAGTGATATGCAAGATTTTGACAGTTTTAATGCAAAATGTTAATAGTTTGAAATTAAAATTAAGTTTAAATGCAAACTTGCAATAGTGAAATACAAAATTGTTACAGTTTTAATGCAAAATTGTAACTATTTAAAAGCAAAATAGCAAAAGTTAAATACAAAATAGCTAGATTTAATGCAAAATCATAAGTTAAAAGCAAAATTTTAAGTTTAAATGAGATTGTAACTGTTTTGATAAATTGTAAAAGTTTAAAAGCAGAATTGTGAGCTTTAACACAAAATTGTAACCGTTTTAATGCAATATTGACAGGCTCAAAGGAAGCAGCTTGTCAGAGCAGCACTGTGAGATCCTGAGGCGTTACCTGACATCACCAAACTCTCACCTGACTCATCTCGATCTGAGCCACAATGGTCTGGGTCGGTCCGCACTGAAGAAGCTTTCCACGGCGCTCTGTGACCTCAACTGCCAGATTGAGATTCTGAACCTCAGTCACAATAACTTCCAGAGTCAGGACATGGAGCTGATCAGGGATGTGCTTTCAGGACCAAATGTGAATCTGAGAGTCCTGGACCTCAGCGACAATCCTCTACAGGATCCAGGAGTGGATATTCTCTCAGCTGGACTGAAGAGCCCTAACTGTCATCTTGAAGTTCTGAAGTAAGTCAAACTAACCGCAAACATCCAAACACAGATAAAGAGGAGAATTTGCTGGAATATGCTGATGTGTTTTTGCATTATAGGCTTTCAGGCTGTCAGATAAAAAAGGGTGTTTATCAGCTGGTGTCGTCTTTAAAAGACAATTTATATCTGAGAGAGCTGGACCTGCGCTATAATGATCTTGAAAACATCGGAGAGGAGAATCTACAGCATGAGCTGCTCTCAGTGAGGTACTGTAGCTTGTCTCTGCTGTTGTGTCAGTGTATGGAAGGTTGATGTATACAGGTGCATCTCAAATTAGAATGTCATGAAAAAGTTCATTTTTTCTTGTAAGTTATTTCAAAAAGTGAAAGTTTCATATATTTTAGATTCATTGCATGTAAAGTAAAACATTTCAAAAGTTTTTTTTGTTTTAATTTTGATGATTAGAGCTTACAGCTCATGAAAGTCAAAAATCAGTATCTCAAAATATTAGAATATTTACATTTGAGTTTGAATAAATGACCGTCCCTACAGTATAAACTCCGGGTATCTCTTGTTCTTTGAAACCACAATAATGGGGAAGACTGCTGACTTGGCAATGATCCAGAAGATGAACATTGACGTCCTCCACAAAGAGGGTAAGTCACAGAAGGTCATTACTGCTGTATCAAAGCATATTAAATGCAAAGTTGACTGGAAGGAAGAATATGGGTAGGAAAAGGTGCACAAGCAACAGGGATGACCGCAAGCTTGAGAATACAGTCAAGCAAAGCCGATTCAAACACTTGTGAGAGCTTCACAAGGAGAGAACTGAAGCTGGAGTCAGTGCATCAAGAGTCACCACGCTCAGACGTCTTCAGGAAAAGGGCTACCAAGCCACTTCTGAACCAGAGACAACGTCAGAAGCATCTTACCGGGGGTCCGTTCTTCATACGTCGCCAACTCAGTTAGCTGGATTTGATTGTTGCCGATTTCGCTTGATCTTGGATCATTTGGTTCTTCGAAGCTCATCCCGGAATTGTTGTCATAGCAACAGGTCTGTAAGCTTAAACCTGCTCGGGAGCAGGCTTATTTCATGTAAACAGGATTAGATTAGGGCTGCAACAACGAATCGATTAAATCGATAAAAATCGATTACTAAAAGAGTTGGCAACGAATTTCGTAATCGATTCGTTGTGTCGCGACGCGGAGACGTTTGATTATTTAAAAAAAAAAAAAAAAACTTTAGTTGAGCACGGAGCGGAGCGAACACACTCGGTCTCTCTCGCGCACTGATGCAAGCAGAGTTCGGCACCTCACGTCCTCGTAGAACTCCTAATTTCAATTTGTGAACTGGGAGCTTTCTGAAAGCTACGGCTTGTACCACATGACCGCTACACCTAACGCGGAACCAGAGAAAAATGCCGGCGCTTTCAAAGAAAGCTGTATTTACTGCTCTAAAAAAAGAGGAAAATAGATGCATGTATATAGATACTATAATGTACTATAAAAAACATACCGTGTTCGTACTGTTATTTTGTTGTTGTTCTCAACATTCTTTCGCGGGCTCATTTTGTTGACTGTCGCTATAGAAACAGATAATCCCCAATTGGAGGACGTGAACAGCCCCGAGTTGAACGTCACGTGTTGTCATCTCGGAATTACGGTAATTACGATATGGCGTGAATGCAGCATAAGTCACTACAGAATCCTACTTTTGTTCCGTTTTGAAGTGAGGAACGTAATGTCCCTGGTGCTGATGTTTAGTCGTTATCCAGCTTGACAAGTTAGCGTTAGCTCGTTAATAACAGTAGTAAAGCAGGGGTGGTATAGTTACTTTGCACTTTGCATTGCAAGACTAAAGACACGTTTTTATTCACTCGTCTTTTTTGGACCATTCATTTTTCAATCTGTTGTCATGTATAGCTACACTGCAATAAAAGCTTTTCTTACTTAGTAATTTTGTCTCGTTTCCGGTCCAAATATCTAAAAAATCTTAAATCAAGATTACTAGACAAGAAAAATGGCATGAGAAAATTAAGTGATGCTTAAAACTTCTGTTTGAGATTATATCTCATTAAGATTATTTTTCTTACCCCATTGGCAGATAATTTAGCTTGTTTTAAGCAAACAATCACTTAATTTTGAGGTGTTTTTTCAGAAAACAAGACATAATTTCTTATGCTATTTCATGTGTCTAGTAAATGTATCTTAATTTAAGATTTTTTAGATATTTGGACTGAAAACAGGACAAAACTACTAAGTCAGAAAAGAATTTTTTGCAGTGTATATTCTGTGCTTTGTCCCATATAGGTTATTATTGACAAATATATTTGTGTGGTACTTTTTAATTTAATTTTAAAGTTCTTTTATAGCACTTGGTCATCTTAAGCTGTGTTTAAATGTGGTGTATAAATGAACCTTGCACTTACTACAATGATGGTAATAATTTAATGAATAAGCTTCAAGTGAACTTGAGAGAGAGAGAGAGAGTGTGTGTGAGTGTGTGCATCTGCAAAAGTGTGTGCGTCTGCAGTGTAGTGTAGAGAATAAGTTCTGACATTCAAACAAATCCTGTTAAATTTTCTGATTTGTATTGTTCTTTATTTTTTATAAATTATTTTTTGTTCTGGCAGCTCAGGTGGCACTTTATTTTTTTTTAAAAAGTACATATTTGGCAGATGTAAAGCATACATGTGTATGTTTTTGTGTTAGTCCATTTTATTTTATTTTATTATTATTATAACAGCTCAGGGATGTTCAAGGAGCAACATGTTTGTGCACTTTCTAAAGATTTTAGTTCTGTTTTTGAATAAAGGGTTGGAAATGAATGCTTTTCTTTTTTCTTTATCGGATTAATCGAATAAATTATCTACAGATTAATCGATTATTAAAATAATCGTTAGTTGCAGCCCTAGATTAGATCGCACTTTTAAGCAGAATTGATACTTATAATAGGCCCCAGCCACCGCTACTTTATTAAAAGAGTTCCCTGCTGGTCCAGGGACAATAATTTAAAATAATAATAATTGAAAAATTTATTTGAAAATAAGATAATGTTGTGTAGTCTATAATACTATAGACACAGCCAGTTTTACTCATTGAAAGATTTATTAGTGATGAAATAATTACTTTATAATTGTATTGGAGTCTTACACACATGCTATACAGTTAATCTGAGTCTTGCATTAATTTGAGTGATGACAGATATTATGGGTGTGGCTTGATGGAGCGCAGGAGATGCAGATAACTTGATCTCTAAGAAACTTTAATTAATGCTGTCACATAACAAATCTGTTTCAAAGATAAAATTAAATGAATTGCTAATTACAACATTGAAGTAAAAATGTAAAGCCTGTACAAATACTAGAAATCACAAATATAAATAATTGGGAATCATGTAAAAAAATAAAAAAATAAATAAACTAAAAAAATTCAAAATACATTTATGTAGTTTTGTTCGCCTGGCTGTTTCCTTATAAAGGACCAGAAATTTGTCAAGTTTTTCGTCAGGTGTCTTTAATGATATGATGTCATTACGTTGCTGTCTTGCCGCCAGCCAATCACTGCATTGCTGATCGTGGTTTCGAGGATCAATATATCTGCCCTTTTCAGGGAACACGAGAACGCGCAGTAATCTTAGATAACTTAATCCAGATATTTTAATCTAATACGCGAATTCGTTTGAAGAACCAAATTAGCCAGAGATCAGTTATCAGGATTAGAAGATCTGGCATCTTTCAAATCATCTCAGATGTAATAAGCGACGTACGAAGAACGGGCCCCTGGGCTGTGGAGAAAAAGAACTGGACTGTTGCTCAGTGGTCCAAAGTCCTCTTTTCAGATGAAAGTAACTTTTGCATTTCATTTGGAAATCAAGGTCCCAGAGTCTGAAGGAAGAGTGGAGAGGCACAGAATCCATGTTGCTTGAAGTCCAGTGTGAAGTTTCCACAGTCAGTGATGATTTGGGCTGCCATGTCATCTGCTGGTGTTGGTCCACTGTGTTTTCTGATGTCCACAGTCAACGCAGCCACACCTGCCAAAGGTACCAAAAGTTGGTTAAATGATCATGGTGTTGGTGTGCTTGATTGGCCAGCAAACTCGCCTGACCTGAACCCCAGAGAGAATCTCCAGAGGAAGATGAGAGACACCAGACCCAACAATGCAGAAGAGCTGAAGGCCACTATCAGAGCAACCTGGGCTCTCATAACACCTGAGCAGTGCCACAGACTGATCGACTCCATGCCACGCCGCATTGCTGCAGTAATTCAGGCAAAAGGAGCCCCAACTAAGTATTGAGTACATATACAGTAAATGAACATACTTTCCAGAAGGCCAATAATTCACTAAAAATGTTTTTTTTTTTATTGGTCTTATGAAGTATTCTAATTTGTTGAGAGTGAATTGGTGGGTTTTTGTTAAATGTGAGCCAAAATCATCACAATTAAAAGAACCAAAGACTTAAACTACTTCAGTCTGTGTGCAGTGAATTTATTTAATACACGAGTTTCACAATTTGAGTTGAATTACTGAAATAAATGAACTTTTCCACGACATTCTAATTTATTGAGATGCACCTGTACATCCACAGCATCTCTTGTGTTCTGTAATGGGATTCTCCATTTGTTTTAAAATGTGATTAAATAACAGTGTGATTCTGTTCTTAACACTCTTCTCTCACTAGTATTTCCACTGGAGGAGAATGCAGTCAACAACCAGGACTGGATAAATGTGAGTTTAAACATGCATATGGATTAAAATGAATGAATGATGCATGTATATAGCGCTTTTTATTGTGTATGTAATTATAGATATTAGCTAATTATAGAACGATTGTAATGTAAAAACATTCACCTTCTCTGAAGCTGCTTTGAAACAATATCTATTGTATAAGTGTTAAACAAATAAATGTGAATTGAACATTTAAGCTGATAAGTCTCTCTGTTTTTAGATTTCGTAGCGCTGACCTTTGACCCTCAGACGGTTAATGAACACCTCTATCTGAGCGAGAACAACACTAAAGTCACTCGTCAGAAAGAGAAACAGCATCTTCCTGATAATGACGAGAGATTCGACAAGTGCAACCAGGTCCTGAGCCGCCAGCCGCTGATTGGACGCCGCTTCTTTACGGTGGATGTGATTGGTCCAGTCGTTCATGTGGGCGTGGCCTGTGAGGGAATAAAGAGGAAGGGAGCGAGTGACGTCGTATGTCTGGGACACAATGACATGTCGTGGAGTTTATGTTTGTCAGATAATGTATGTGTGGCTCATCACAACAATAAAACTGTGTCAATTCAGTCAGAGTCCGTCAGAAAGCTTGGTGTGTTTGTGGACCGGGACGCTGGTTCTGTTTGCTTCTATATGTTGAGTCCACAGCATAAACTCTTGTACGTGTTTGATGCAGATTTTCCTGAAGATCAGGAGCTTTACGCTGCGTTCAGGATTCAGGAGCCAAACAGCGAAGTCGTTCTCACGCAAGAATCTCTATAAATGTGTGTACAGTTACTGTCTGTGATTGATTCCTCGGATCCGGAGAGATGAGTGTGTTCAGATTTACGATATTAACCCGACGGACCTGATGAAAACAACCACCAAAAACCAGCGGCAATCATGAACACTGAGCCTCTGATAGTCCAGCAGATCTGAACCAGAACTGAGTGACTAGAGATCAGGGTTTGTCTTGAGTTGTGTATATTTCTGAGTAACTGAGTTAACTTGGATTAATTGGCTCTAATGTTTATGGGACTGATTCTATAATATCCTGTAATCAATGAACTCTCAGTTAAGACTGTAAAACTATTATTTGGGTAAAGTACCACTGTTCATTTTTACAAACAATTTCAATTAAGATGTTTATGATTCAGTGGTAATATTGTATTTATTTCTGTTTTTGAAGCAATTGATTGCAAAATTTTGAAAGAAATAGTACAGCACCTTAAATCATCAACCTGCTATCTTGACACACTTCCCACATCTTTTTTCAAAAGTGCGCTTAACTGTTTGGAAGCAGATCTCTTAGAAGTGGTGAACGCCTCACTTCTTTCTGGGACTTTTCCAAACTCCCTGAAAACTGCAGTTGTTAAGCCCCTTCTGGAAAAGCGCAATCTTGATAACACAATGTTGAGCAACTATAGACCAATATCAAATCTTCCGTTCATAGGTGAGATTATTGAAAAGGTGGTTTTTAATCAGCTGAACAACCACTTAAACTTAAATGGATACCTGGACAATTTTCAATCTGGTTTCCGAGCACATCATAGCACAGAGACAGCACTCATTAAGATAATAAATGATATTCGCTTCAATTCTGATTCAGGCAAAATATCAGTTCTGGTACTACTAGATCTTAGTGCTGCGTTTGATACGGTTGATCATAACATACTTCTAGAGAGACTGGAAAACTGGGCCTGGCTTTCTGGGATGGTACTCAAATGGTTCAGCTCATACTTAGAAGGGAGAGGTTATTATGTGAGTATAGGAGAGCATAAGTCTAAGTGGACGTCCATGACATGCGGAGTCCCACAAGGCTCAATTCTTGCACCGCTCTTGTTTAGCCTGTATATGCTCCCACTAAGTCAAATAATGAGAAAGAACCAAATTGCCTATCACAGTTATGCCGATGATACGCAGATTTACCCAGCCTTATCTCCAAATGACTACAGCCTCATTGACTCCCTCTGCCAATGCATTGATGAAATAAACTGTTGGATGTCCCAGAACTTTCTTCAGTTAAATAAGGAGAAAACTGAAGTCATTGCATTTGGAAACAAAGATGAAGTTCTCAAGGTGAATGCATACCTTGACTCTAGGGGTCAATCAACTAAAAACCAAGTCAAAAATCTTGGGGTGTTTCTGGAGACAGACCTTAGTTTTAGTAGTCATGTCAAAGCAGTAACTAAATCAGCATACTATCATCTCAAAAACATTGCAAGAATTAGATGTTTTGTTTCCAGTCAAGACTTAGAGAAACTTCATGTCTTTATCACCAGCAGGGTGGATTATTGTAATGGTCTCCTTCCAAAGAAGACCATTAGACAGCTGCAGCTCATCCAGAACGCTGCTGCCAGGATTCTGACTAGAACCAGAACATCTGAGCATATCACACCAGTCCTCAGGTCCTTACACTGGCTTCCAGTTACATTTAGGATTGATTTTAAAGTACTTTTACTTGTTTATAAATCTCTAAATGGCCTAGGACCTAAATACATTGGAGATATGCTCACTGAATATAAACCTAACAGACCACTCAGATCATTAGGATCGAGTCAGTTAGAAATACCAAGGGTTCACACAAAACAAGGGGAGTCTGCTTTTAGCTATTATGCCGCCCGCAGTTGGATCCAGCTTCCAGAAGAGATCAGATGTGCTAAAACATTAGCCACATTTAAATCCAGACTCAAAACTCATCTGTTTAGCTGTGCATTTGTTAAATAAGCACTGTGCTACGTCCGAGCTGATTGCACTATGTATAATCACTTTCTATTCTTAAATGTTAAAATTTGTTTTTTTTTTTAAATCAAAAGGCTGTCTGTCATCCTTCAGCGTTCAAACGGTGTGTCGCGTTCGGTTACGACAGACAAGATGATGAACCTCTTCAAGATGATTTGATGTTCCTATTATACTTGATCTGTAAATAAAGATAAATGGTTTAGCATGAAAAGACTTTATCTTGCTGGAGTTTCATTTTGTTTCTAAATCGTGTTCATTTCTAGATCACAACTGTTAAAAGACTTAAAAATGTTAAAAGAGAAGGCCCAATAAAATATTTAATACACTATACATCGATTGACGTGGTTACATGTGACTTTTTATTCTGATTGTGCTTCTATTCATATTACGATCAGATTATGTAGTATACCAGTTAAGCTGGAAGATTGTTGTTGACAAACACTAAAAGACTTCCACCTGTTTCCTTTTGACAACTACCCTCTGTGGAGTAAATTATTGACTGTTGAGAGTTAGAATACATAACAGGAAGGTTTTACTGTATTAAAGTGAGTAATCCCTGATAGCACACGTACATCTCGGAGATGTCTATTTGACGTCTGCATTTATATCTGCAAGACGTATTTTTAAATTTTTCCTCATCTATAGGACATTTCGTTTTAGATGTCAAATAGACGTCTATTAGATGTCTTTAAGATGTTTATAATTCAGAATGTATGTAAAACTGACATCTGAAAGACGTCTGTAGACAGCAAATGCTTTCCAGGTCAAGAGATCTTTAACAGACATCTTGCAGACGTACGTGCGATTATATTTTTGTAAAATGTTGCAACAATGTTATTTTTATTTTTTGTGTGTGAAAAATTTCAATTTTTTTTACATGAAGTAGCCTAATAAAAAATATTTGTAAAAATACCTTAAAAGGTCCCATGGCATGAAAGTTTCACTTTATGAGGTTTTTTAACATTAATATGAGTTCCCGTAGCCTGCCTATGGTCCTCCAGTGGCTAGAAATGGCGATCGGTGTAAACCGAGCCCTGGGTCTCCTGCTTCTCTTCGAGAAAATGAAAGCTCAGATGCCCGATCTGGAATCTTCCCTTCATGTCGTCATACGGGGAAAGGTTACCTCCCCTTTCTCTGCTTTGCCCCGCCCATGAGAAAATGAGCTACTACCGTGCGACGCGAGCGCAATATATATTTTTTTTCCTCGAGAGACATCATGGCTTGCAAACGAGCGAAGCATGGCAGCTGCTCAGTGTTTGGATGAACAAATGAACACCAAAGTATTTTTTTAGTTCCTTCATCAGAGCCTATGGCTAGCATTAGCTACATGTTACATAACTGTAACAGCATACGTAAACAAACCAACTAAAGTACCGTATCCAGACACAATATTTTAAACTAACCATTCGGAGACGTCCTGCTGTAGCCGCTGAGCTGCAACTTCTTCATCCGGTGCTTCTCCATCCGGATCAGATTCTGGGTCAAACTGAAAAGCTTGAAGGACTGTGTCTATGAGCCATTGCGATACATCCACTGTCAACATTAGCACATGGTAGCGCAAGCTGGTTAAGGCCACGCCCCCACCCTCCACCTTGCCCCGCCTCTCTCGTCCTTAAAGCTACAGACACAGGAACGGCGCGTCTAAGGAAAGCTCATTGTGGGACTGGCTCATAGTGGCTGAAATTCTGCACCAAGGCTGAATTTCGGGAAACAGACCTCAGATACAGTACTAGGGACCACTTAGGCCTATATAAAAGCATCCAAAAAGCAGCATGTCATGGGACCTTTAAAGTAACTACAAATGAGCATGTATAACATCTTTATAAAAAAAAAAAAAAAACAACCCATGTGGAGCATGCCCCCGGTTCTCACCTTTTTTCCCCCTTACCTGTTTGCATCTCAAAAAACTTCCAAGGTTTGCAGGTCTGCATTCTAGTCCGGCTTCTGAACTGTGTTTCTGTTCCGCAGCAGACCAGGGAAAGGAACGCGGACGCCGCCTCGTCGCCGCAGGCTAAAGAGCCACAAGCTGACAGTGAAGACCAGCGAGACGAAGACATGGAGGTCAGCGACTGAAGCAGCCCACGGATCAGTGTTTGAGTGTATTGATAGAGTTCACATGGAGGAAAGCTTCATTCCATTCAAAATTCTGCATCCTCTGCTGTATTTACTGGTACATGCTCATCTTAAGATGTTCCCCGGGTTTTAGAGTCGTTTCTTCTCTCATGGCTGATGTGGAACGATGTTATACTGTATACTTAGTGTAGATTAGGGGTGGTACGGTACACAGATGTCACGGTTCGGTACGTACCTCGGTTCGATACGATTTCGGTACAACGGGGGGGAAAAAAGAAATCTATGCTCAGTTTCTTTTCATTTATTTTGAACAGACAGTGCAAATTACTATTTTTTCCATCTAGATGTGAAAATACTGAATATTATTACATGTTATATATATATATATAAAATCTGTTTTGTTTTCATTGTGAGTGTACACAAATAAAAGCAGACCTTTATACAGTGATTATTAAGAAGGTCGCATTATTAGATTATTATTTTCTGGCAGGTCATTCAACAGTCCAGCTGTATCTACCGCAATGTGTTTTTCCGTAGTGAACACACGCCGTCATCATAGACTGTAGTTTGCTAAGAAAATGACTTATCTGTACCGTTTGCAATGTTACGAACTGAAAATAAAACTTCATATAAAATTCTTGTCTCGCAGGTCTTTCTGAGTGATCAGCTGTGTCCTGTTGCATTAATTCTTCAGATATTAAACTCATATCAGTTATATCCATTACTTCTGCATTCTGAATCTTGCATTCGATGATGACGCACACAAACCAGGATGAAGACGAGGGAGCTGACTTTGAGAGAAAAGCAAGCAATTTGGATGCTAAAAGAAAAGAGGAAGTCAATTAGAGCTCCAGCAAAAACAAAGAGCATGAAGACATCAAGAGTTTGGAAACCACCAGCGACGCCAGCAACTACCTGACCGGCTGAGAAAACAACAGCAGTTGATGACAGACAAATCATAAAAGCTGTGAAAATGAACCTAAAAGACGTGTCTGTAAAATCACCAACAACCTCCAGAAAGCTGGGTGATGCTCTGACGATCTACTGTCCTCAGGAGACTCTGACACAGAAGTACAGATGCTACACAGCAAGATACAAACCTCGGACCGGCTCCAGAAATAGAACGGCAAGATTAGAGTTTGCAAAACAGCACAAAGGTGAGCCAGAAGAGTTTTGGAGCTGTGTTTATGGACCGATGAGACACAGATGAACCTTTATCGAAGTGATGGGAAGCAAAAATGTGGAGAAAAACAGAACTGCAATGATCCCAAGCACACGGCCTCGTCTGTAAAGCGTGGTGGAGGTGGTGTCATGGCTGTCTCTGGAGCAGACCTCTCAACTTTACTGATCGCTTAATGTATGATGACAGTAGCAGAATGAATTAGGAAGAGTACAAAACCATCTTACCTACCAATATTCAAGAAAATGCCACCAGATTCATTGGGAAGTGCTTCATATTGCATCAGAACAATGACCCAAAACACCTGCCACTTCAGTCGAGGAGTTTATCAGAGCAGAGAAATGGAAAGTGTTGGATTGCCCGAGTCAATCTCCAGATTTACATCCGATCGAACATGAATTTCAGCAGCTGAAGAGGAGAGCAAAGGCAGAAACTCCCCAAAACAAGCAACAGTTGGAACTGGCTTCATTAAAGGCTGGGAAAGTATCTGAAAGCATGAGATCAAGAGTCTGGTGATGTCTACGGGTCACAGACTCACTGCTGGGATTGAGCGCAAGAGATCTGCAACTAAACAATAGCTTTTAATCTTTTATATCTGCCTTATGTTCAACCGTCCCAATACTTATGCTCACATCAATCTCAGATGAACTCTAAAAGTGCTGTTCTTTTTATTTGGTAAAACATGTGTGTGTTGAAACGGCTAATAATAAAATGTGACATTCTGTAGTTTTGTCTCATATTCATCTTTTCATCATATTTGCAAATGTCTCGACTCCACGGCCAACAGAGCAATTTTGTCTTCACTGTTCCAATACTTTTGGAGGCACTGCATGACCCCCTTAAAAATGCAACAACACCAGCCTTTTATAACCTTTTTCCACAAGTAATAAAAGTATGAAAAACAGTAAATAAGTTTCACCCAAATTTAATTTGTCTTTTAATTCATTAAATTTAAACATTTTATTGTTTTGGTAAATAAAGGGGATTTACTATTAAAATTAAAATATGGAAGAAATATTGTGATTTCTTTAAAAATATATATATATATTTTCAACAGTAGTAATAGTATCACATACATTCTACTAAATAATAGTAATATATTTCTGGTATAATGTCTTTAAGATAAAATTTTAATTTGACGGGTTGCCGTGAACACCTTTAAATTTCTGTGTGTAGCTATATATGATATGACGCTGGTTTTACTCAAATGAAATGGTAAAATGCTCGTGAAGGGACTCTCAGAGCAGTTCTGGAGACGTTGTTTATGTATTTATGTCCTCATTGAGACGGCAGATGCTGAAATCACCACGAGCGTCACACACACTTCAGTGTGTGTAGTAAAAAAATTAATTTAAAAAAAACGCGCGTCTCTGCCATTCATTCATTCACTCACACACAAAGAGACTCACAGAACATGCGGGATTCATATTTAAATCGACTTTTGCAGCTTAATATTCACAGATACTAGTCCACGTCGCGACTTGATTTAAGTGCAATGACCTACTTTTGATTAATTCATCCAAACTTTGACAAATTCCGTGACATTTCGTGCTAAACTGTAAATTTCGTTTTTATAACTGGATTCCGAGATTCCGTCCGCGTTTTCTGCATCGTGGAAATCATAGGACCGTACAAGAACCGGGTTGACGGGGTACTCGGTACCACCGGTACTTAAAAAAACCTGGTACCGTGACGTTTTCATTTTTTTAGTACCGAAGTAACGGGTCTTTTGACAACACTACTACAATGTATATCCATTTTACATGATTTCACAGACAAATTAGAATATCACTTAAGTAATAACTTGAATGAATGAATGAATGTGCTGCACTGACTTAATTGATTTGTCTACCCATAAGTTTGAGTTTACATGTATTAACATCACTCTCTCATTAATCTTTCACTGGTTTGCATCTCATTAACTATACACCGATTCAAAACAGAAAGACACAACCTGTGATAAGACTGATCTCGGTGTTTCAGATATCAGCACCTCAAAGACGTTCTCCAAAACCGTAAACGCTCACACAGATTGACACAACCACACTGATTAAAGCCATGCTTCTCTTCAATTTCCTACATCTTTTCCTGAGCTGACAACATATGCTATCCTAGGCCTGAATGATTCATCAAAACCCAAACGCGAGATACTTCCGTCCTCGTAAAAAGGGTAAAAATGATCATACCAGTCCTGGTCAGACTCCATGAGTGATTGTTGGAATACCACTATCAAACACAAGAGAATACAGGAAAAAACTAATTAGAAACTGTGATAAATAACAGGTTAATTTATTGATGAAACATAGCACTGACATAGCAACTATTGATCAAATATACATTGAGATACCACGGCTGTTTTTACTGAACACTTGATATCAAAGTCCACTTAAATTGACAAAATTCATTTGAAATGAAACTGGCAAATTATTTTAGTTGTGCATAATTATTTATAAGTAATTAATCACGTTTACTGTAACATTTGTACAAAATTAATAAAGATATAGGGTTGCATTTTAAACATTTTAACAAACTTATATTACCACAGTCGGTATTACTATGCACTGGGTTTTATAATTAGAAATCCCAAATGTAAGAAAATGTCTGATTTCTCTGATCTAAAATCATGTGGGCAGATTATTTGTCAGTACCTGCTCTCTCCTCATCTCCATCACTGTCTCTTCCTCTCCTAAATCTGAGCTTGTGATAATAGTGATAATAGTGATTCTCGTGTATTAAATTAAATCACAATACGTGCACTTACGTTATTAATCTTACGCGTAATGTTTATTTTTTATTTTTTACACCCTCACATTGACAGAACGAATTATTAGCCTACATTATACATCACGAAAATATAGGCCTAAGTTATATTAAATTTAAAAACGGCGAAATTAGAATTTATTAATTTGCGAACCGGATGTTTAACATTCATATTGTAAAACAGTTCTCGAATATTTAAAAAAATCAGGCGCTAAAAATCTGATATCTTACATGAATTTCAGCTGTTGACGAACCGATGTTAAACTTCTACAGGAAACGGAAAACAGCAGGAAAATGCGCGGGACATTCATTAGCTTGTCTTGCTAATAACCGCTCCGCAGCAGCAGTTTTGCCTGTTCATGCAGATCAATCACCTACCTATAATTTTATCAAGCTAATCATCAGTGTGATAATAAACGTATTTTATTGATATATCCGACAAAAGTCACAGAACTGACCTGACAGACGCAGCTGTGCGTCCTTCCCGCCGCTGGGTTTGATTGACGCACGCTTACGCTCCAAAGCCACGCCCACCGTTCCACGCGGCACGTAGAGATGATTTCGTGGGGTTATGTTTACACTTTTCATGTGCATTTTCTCCTTCACGGTTACTGCAGATGTCAGAACAACAGTTTGAGAATAAATAAAGTGTCTTCTGACTTTTAAGCTGTTGTAAGATTTTAATTTTAAACAAAAGGTTTTTCCTCTCTCAGGTCGGGGGGGGGGGGGGGATGGGTGTCAGAGAAGCTTTTATGTTAAATAAAATGTGACACTTTATATTTTGATAGTGACTTTTAAGTACACTGCAAGTTAGAACAGATTTTAATAATCTGAGTGATGGACTCAGATATAATTTAGTTTTTATTTTAAATGTGAAATGTCACAGCTGTAACATTTAAAGAATATTTCACTGACCATACATACAAGCCAACTTTAAGTAGTGAACTTAATATTATTAGAACATTTGTTTGCAACCTCGAGAACAGAGAAATCACGCTATTCTAAGAATGTTCATAGTTCAATTCACACTGAAATACCAAAAATGTTACTGATAATAAGGTATTATTTGAGTTGTTATTTTTCGTTATACTCATCCTTAAATTTTCTTACATTTCTTCAGACATCCCACAGAAGATAAGTTTTTATGTTTTTAGAACGTTCCACTAACAACGCAATTATAACGTTTTTAAGCGAATGTTTTTAGAACGTTTATCAATGGCAGATAACGTTAAGAAAACGTTCTACTAACATTATTGCAAGAACGTTTTTTTGATAACTTTGAGAGAACCTTTAGAGAACATTAGCCAAAGTTACGAGACCGTTCCCTGTTAGCTGGGATATTATATAGCCATATTTACAAATTCAACAAAATGACTGAAACCTTAACTAAAATTTAAATGAGAACAATATATATATATATATATATATATAAACTCAATTCACAAATTTCACCTCACAGCAGTTTCTGGATGATCATATGTGAGTGTGATTACAGTATGTCTGCTGTAGTTTTTATTTGTATTCTTTTCATTATACTGCTCAGTGAATGTATTTGGTTTATTTGCACTAAACTCAATTTATCTTCGCAATAGCGTAAAATATTACGAGGTTTTGCAGGAATGGCCCTCCGTCATTCAGTGCTGCTCATGTCTTCATTCTCGCTGTGTGTGGCATTTACAGTCATTAAATCAGCTTCAAAGAGCCTCGTTCACACTGCGGTGAAGAGTCCACACACACACACACACACACACACACACACACACACATGTTTGTTTTTGTGAAAAGTGGGGACTCTCCATAGGTGTAATGGTTTTTATACTGTACTTACTGTATGTGCTATTGTCCTACACCAACCCTACACCTAAACCTACCCCTTACAGGAAACTTTCTGCATTTTTAGATTTTCAAAAAACCTCATTCTGTATGAATTGTTTCTTCATAGGGACTAAAAAACGTCCCCACAAGGACCAGGATTTTGGATATTGCCATCTTTGCAGATCCTGCGTTCTCTAACAGAGGGCGCCAAAACCACCTGAAAGAAATGAAGACGTGTGATGGAACAAACATAATGCAGCCTACACAAATAGCTTAAAGAAGAAAGACAAGTTATTGCGTCTGTGGCTCCATTAATAGTCTGCATCACTTTTAAGACCCTCGTCTGTCGTTTAATCATCTGCGGAGTCTCATAAATGAGTCACTGAGTCTCGAGCGTGATGTCAGTCTGCTCTGATTCCTCCTCATCATCTCAGAGAAGAACGTGATGATGGAGAGGATCTGCTGGAGACAGTGTGTGTTTATTCCTCTCACACACACTCATTTTGGGTGTGGACGCGCGCCAGAGATCCCAGAGCTCAATTACAGCACAAACACCCCGAGATCCAGAGAGCTGTAGGTGAAGCTGACAAACATGATGCAGAAATGAACAACAATCAGTGCTGCACTGAAGATGGTTTTACATTTAATGAGGAAAACATGAGTGACGCTTTCCAGTGTTAAACTGTGCCTGGACGGTTTCCAAGGCGTCGCTATGCAGTTGCTATAGTGTTTTGCATAGTTGTTATTTTGTTGCTATGCGGTTGCCAAAGTGTTTTTAGCATGTTACAATGTTTCTTATGGAAGCCTATTTTTGACATGGAACAGAAAAAAGGTAAATACATAGTTTACAATTTACAATGGTTTCTTTCTTTTCTTTTCTTTTCCGCCACAATAAAAAATAAAAAAGGTATTTGTGACTTTATAATTCTGACTGTTTTCTTTTATATCATGCAGTTCTAACTTTGACTTTATATCTCACAATTCCGACATTTTTACAGAATTCTAAATGTGCATCTCACAATTGTTTCTGTTTTGTATTTTGCCACTGAATGCCATCATTTAATCATGGTATTTGTAATAAAAAAAAATGGGGTTATATAAATGGTAATCAATCCACCAAAAACATGGTTACAACAGTTTTACTATTATAAAACCATGGTTAATTTTCATAAGGAAATTATGAGTTTATATCTCACTATTCTTTTCTCTGAATTGTGAGATAAAAAGTTGCAGTTAACTTTTTTTTTTTTTTTTTTCTAATTCCATGATACAAACAAGCTTCCGTTGTTTCCAGGTGTTTCTTCATGTCTGGTATGAATCTCTCCTGCAATGTTTGTCCATCAAGTGAAACATCTGTAAAAATGAAAACTGCTGCATGTTGAGGTCAGACTCAGAGTGTGTGTGTCACTTTAAAACTGCTCTTTATGAAACAACTCACTGAAAAAAAAGAAAAAATCACTCGACTTTACATAAACCAGAAGAAAAAAAGGAAAAGAGAGAGAGAGAGAGAGAGAGAGAGCAGTATCTGGCCGTGAGTAACTCTCTCTCTGCGTCTCACACACTCTCAGTCTTTCTGCTGCACTCGTCTTTCACACGCGTCGCTCTGAGACTGACAGGTGAGTTACAGCTCATCATCACATTCATCTGCTCGTACTGATTCAGATATTCATGAAGCTCTAGATTTGATTCATGAAGCTCTTTTCTGTCTGCTTTCCTCTGGGTTAGGGTTAGGTTAGTTTCTCTCAGCTGTTATTGGATTGACTTGCATTATTAATAATAGTATATCTGTGCATCAGAATCTCATTCTCTTGAATTTAAAGGGGTAGTTCACCAAGAAAAAAAGACCATTCTATCATTATTTACTCTCTGTCATGTCAAACTTGTATGACGTTTTTTTCTTTTGGAACAAAATTAAAATATTTGAAGAATATTAGAAACCAAACAATATTGAACCCCTTACGACTTTCATTGTATGGACAAGAAAACATTGACATTTCTTAAAATATCTTCTAAATCTTGACAGAATTTTGGGTGAAATTCAGCATAAATTCTAAATCCACCGTGACCTTTAGAGCCTAACTTTTATTTCAGATAAACTCAGAATTCCAGCTTTTTATTCTCCAAATTTCGAGTTTATATCTAACAATTGTGAGTTATAGCGACATATAATAATATAATTTGTACTTTTTTCCTCAGAATTTTGTTTAAATCTAATTGCAAGTTATTAATTGATTAGCTGTAAACTCAGAATTAAGCTGAACATAAAATTAAGATATTTCGAACAACACTGAACTCCATTTCTCAATATATCTTCTCATATTGTTGATTTTTGGCTGAACTTTCTCATAAAGTCTCGATGCCCCGTGAGCTGCAGTCCTCAGTGAGTGCAGAGTGTTTCGGTGGAATGTGTGTGTGGTTTGTGCGCCTGTGGTTGTGTTTTGGTTGTGATATAACACACAACACACATGCAGCTGTGAATGTGATGATGAAGACTGAAACCCACACACAGCCAAAAGACACCTTCAACATTTCTCACATTATCACGGTTTATTCGCTATAGTTTGAAAATACTAATAAAATATGAGAAGAACTCGGAGTTAAACTGCGTCAGAACACATTGATCTTGATAATGTCAGATAACTTTGATTGAAAGGTGTGTAATGAATTGGGTTGAATAGCTGTGAGCTGTTAAATTTAAGAACACAAATTGTGACTGTACATGGTTTGACTGTACATGCATCCATGATCCAGCGATCTTCTCTCCTGGTTGAACTCTGGTTCATTTTAACTTCTCGTTGTCTTCTCTGCTCTGTGCTTTGGGTTAATTACTGCTGGCAGGAGTCGTTAGCTCTGATTGCATTTGATGGCAGGATCCCAAGCGCTTGAGAAGGCTGATGTGTAATGCATGTGTCCGACCGCAGGCGGAGGAGAAGATGAAGATGATGATGAAGATGATGATGATGCTCCTCACCGTCGCTCCGCTCGTGCAGGGGATCCCTGGATTCCAGCTGCGTCTGGTGGGAGGCAGGAACAAGCTCGAGGGCCGGCTGGAGGTGCTGTATAACGGCGCGTGGGGAACCGTGTGTGACGACGAGGTCAACATCAATCTGGCTAATGTGGTGTGTCGTGAACTGGGCTTTTCCCGTGGACTCTCCTGGGCTCACAGCGCCAAGTTCGGCGAGGGCCGCGGTACGAATCTCTACTCAGTGTTCAGTGGGAAAAAAACAGAGAAACATAAATTCACTTACGACATGTTTCTGAAATTAAATGTTAGTTGTGACTTTTTATCGCAAAGTTGATTCTTTTTCCTCACAATTGTGAATTTCTATCGTAATTTGCGAGTTATTTGCAAATGATTAATTGGCAAGATCATGTAAACTCAGGCTTAGAATTTCGGGTTTATATCTAACAATTGTGAGTTATTAATTGTGAGATGCTGCCTAAATTAAGTTAAATTAAATTGCCTAAAAACTTTTTTCTCAGAATTTGAAGTTTATATCTAAAATTGCAAGTTATTAATTGTGAGAAGTTATCGCATAATTCCAACTATTAATCGCAAGATGTAAACTCAGCCTTAGAACTTTTTTCTCAGAATTTCAAGTTTATGTCTAACAATTCCGAGTTATTAATTCCGAGTTATTAATTATGAAATGTAAACACAGAATTCCGACTTTTTTCCTCAGAATTTTATATCTAAAAATTGTGAGATATTAATTGTGAGATGTAAATTTACAATTCCATTTTTTCCTCAGAATTTCTAGTTTATATCTTAAAATTGTGAGATATTAATTGTGATATTTAATCAACTCAGACTTAGAACTTTTTCTCAGAATTTTGAGTTAATATCTAAGAATTGGAAGTGATTAATTCTGAGTTATTAATTGCAAGATGTAAACCTATAATAAGGTATAATAATAATTAACTGATTAGACATATCTAAGATGCTGCTGTATTGAACATGACACCTGATGACTAATTTATTGTTTTTTGTTCCCTGTCATTTTGCTTTATTTGATGTTTGATTCATCGCAGGTTCCTTCTTACGTCATACTCCAGGGTTCCCTTAAAAAATGGCGCTTATTTAGGACGCGCAAAATTACATACATTAAAATGCATTTATATTTAGATAGAATGGAAGATATAGTTTGTACTGCATGTTAGCTCGCTTATTGTGCCCTAGAACATATTTATTTAAGCCCAAGGGCCAGTTTTACGAACAGCTTGCGCCAGCGCAAACCGTCTTTTGGCGTTAAAATAGTGGGCTACTGTCAGGATTTACTAAAGATGCGCAGTGATGAATTAGCGTTGAAAAGGCGTGGACACAGTTATTTTTGCGCCTGACCTTATTGAATATGCATTTGTAGGAGTTTCCCTTTCAGATGCAAAATTTATGGGAGGAGAGTATTAAAATGAATCACGCAACGCGTTTTACTAACGTTTGTGCTCTTCAAATTTCTGCATTTGCACCATTATTTAACGCCCCAAAAATTTTCTTACTTAGTATTTTTGTCTTGTTTTCTCGTATAAATATCTAAACATTCTTGAATCAAGATGCATTTACTTGACAAGTTTTCTAAAATAATAATAATAATAATCTTAATTCAAAGGCTAAACAAGATTATTTTTCTTACCCCATTGGCAGATATTTTTTGCTTGTTTTAAGCAAAAACTAACAAAATTTAGATTTTTTTTTTAGTAAACAAGACTTAATATCTTCAGTCATTTTACTTGTACAGTAAATTCATCTTGATTCAAGAATTTTTTTATATTTATACTAGAAAACAAGACAAAAAACACAAGGTATGAGAATAATTTTTTGCAGTGTGGCAAGTTGGTTAACGATGCTTTTGGGAACGCGCCCCAGGCTGTGAATGCCTCATGATGACTCTCTGTTTGCTCTTGTTGCTCCATCACCTCAGTGCTTGAGTAGAAATGGTTCTGGTGTGTTTAGGCCCGATCTGGCTGGATAACGTCTCGTGTTCGGGCAGTGAGAGCTCTCTGTCGGAGTGCCGCTCGAACGGCTGGGGTGTGAGCGACTGCACTCACTCTGAAGATCTGGGGGTCATCTGCAGCCCGGATCGACCCAACCAGGGTCACGTCCCCCGTTACCAAGAACCTCCTTCAGCTCAGACCTCCAACCTGGTCTCGAACGCTCCTCAGCGCGGGCACGAGATCGCGCTCAACCGCGGCCGTGGCCCGTCGTCTCCGCAGCTCAACGCCCATCGCATCCAGCTGCGCAGGAACGGGTTCGAGAGCGCCGTCACCGGCCTGCCGCGGGGCCACCAGATCCCGGACTTCCTGCGCAGCAGAGCCTCCTACAGACGAGCGCCGGAAGTGACGCCCGCCCAGACCACCAGACACCCCGAGAGACCAGCACCAGTGCCTGAGCCGGTCTACAGCCCCGAGCCGGTCTATCCGGGTGTGGAGCACGGTAACAGGATGGATCTGGACTTCACCGATATTGACGAGCAGGTCAGAGTCTCTAATGCTCATCAAAGCTGCTTTTATTTGAAATTTGAAATATTATTATAATTTAAGGTGTGGTTGACCGTTTTTTTCCTAGGCTTGATTGTGTTTATGGGGTGCAGTCTAACATGTGTTAATGTTTCGTTTAAAAAAAAAAAAAAAAAAAACCACATTATTTTTCACATAATTTACCTTTATTCCACACTGTCCCTTCTCCGATGAACGCTCTGATGATTTCCTGGTTTTATGAAGCCCCTCCCTCAGAAATACACAATGGGCTCCGATTGGTCAGCTGGCCCGGTGTGTTGTGATTGGCTAAACCGCCAGTGTGCATCTAAATGCCACGCCCCTCAGCTCAGCGGCATGTGCTCCGCTTGTATTGTAAACAATGGCGTCTTCAATATTGATTATCAATTTGAGCCCGATTGAGACCCAGAGAATATTAGTGAAGAGGATCCTCAGAACCTGTGCAAGCACGACTCTTACAGGACGCTTCAGAATGGTGTGTTTTTGTTTGTTGTTGTCTCATACTTCTAGATACGCTGTTATTTGTGAATGCTACTGCGTATGTTAGCTTTTAATATACGGTTTTATCCTGATTAAAGCTTTAATGCAGCAGAATACATGATGTTGTAGCAAGAAGCGTAAGAAGTAAGAAGTGTTTGCCAGTAAGTATTGCTCGTTACCACAGCAACCGCGTGCACATCTGTGTTTAAGGCTTCTCGTAGCTATGTGAAAAATATCTGTCTGTCTATACACATAATCGTTAGAAGACAGAATCGCGATTCATTTATGATTAGATTTTTCCTGCAGCCTCAGTTTTGACGGCATGGCAACAACTCTTCCTCTTCTCTAAAGCAGCGCAGCATGGCCCCGCCCCCTTTGTTGCATGTTCCCGGGGGCGGGGTTTATGTACATTTCTGGGTTTGTGATGTCACCAACCCGGGAAGTAGCTCGTTGTAGTCCCTACGAGCCGTAACTGTAGGCATAACACTGCCATCATTTTAAAAGATAATGTCTCCGTCAGATAACAGCGTCATAACTTTGCAAATATTGTTTTAATTTAACCTTATAGAGCTACTGTATCATATTTTATCATGAATGTTTAAGCCTCTAGTCTAAATGATCAACATGATCAGTCTCCTCATGTCTTCTGTCGTCTGACTGATGGTTTAGACTTTTCTAATCCAGTAAAAGCTCTTTTAGTGTAATTGTACAAGCGTCCAGCTTCAGCTGCTGCTTCAGTGTCAAATCTTGACTGATTTTGATCAAGTAAAGGTCAGAATAACTGCAGTCATGTCTCCAGATGAACACTTACTGGACTGAAGCAGCTCAGCTTTACTTGATTCTCCATCAATCATTTTCTAGAAACATCAGTGCGTCTCAAATCTGATCATCAGGATCTTCTGAGGAGCGTTTATTTCTTCATCTCTCAGTCAGTATTGCATTATATGTTTGGATCATTTACATCTCATCTTACTGAGACATATTATTGGAGATATAGAGCGACCGCTGATATTTACATCATTTTATATTATATTATCATTTTATATTTTTGCTCAGTTTGAATAAAATCAATCAGTTTTTTTCTTTCTTATTCTCACTATATCAGACTATATGAGCCATAAAAGCCTGATGGATCAAATATGATACTCAACAAAAACACATATTTTATCTAAAGGTTCAATAAACTCTTCCATTTCAAACAATGGATTTTGTCTCGTTTCATATGTCAATGTTTGTCCGTGTCTCTCTCAGTCGTCTGGCTCGGTCCGGCTGGACGAGGTGCGTCTCCGACCTGTTCTGACCGCCACTCGGAGTGCTGCCATGGTAACGGAGGGCGTGGTGGAAGTGAGGCATGCTGGGAAATGGAGGCAGGTGTGTAGTCTGGGCTGGGATCTGAGCAGCAGTCGTGTGGTGTGTGGCATGCTGGGATTCCCGTCAGCGGAGCAGCTCGACACACGCGTGTACCGGTGAGTATGTGTGATTCTGGAATGTTTCGTGTTTTAAATGGTTTCTAGAAGATCCAGCTTCATGGTTTAAGTGGTTAACCAACTGAACTACCAGTCGATGCCATTTTGGACCAGCAATAAACCAGCTCCCATGGTGCACTAACTAGGGTTAATATAGTTAACTAAAACTAAAACTGAAACTTAAATTAAAACCATAAAAAAATACTGTTAGTAAATAAAATAAAATATAAAAAAACATTTGACTTCCAAAGTCTCAGAACACTAGAAAAAATGTAATGCACATTTTAACAAATTATATGTGAGTGAAAGTTGAAGTGGATCATAAAATGTGAGAATGTCTCAGTATTTGGTGTCTTTTGGGCATAATTAAATTAAATTAAGTTAAATTTTTTAAGTTAAGTTTTTATAAATAAATACTAAATGTTAACTGAAATAAAATAAAATATAAAAACTTATTTAAAAAAATAATAATAAAGGTTAACTGAAATAAAATAAAATATAAAAACTTAAACTAATAACTAAATACTTAAACTTAAAAATGTATTTCATCTAGTTGCCAAGGCAACGTTTCTCAGTTTAATGTAATTTGACCTAAATTAAAACTGACATAAAAATTAATTAAACCTATACAGACATATATAAAAAAAAAAAAAAAAAAACCTACTAAAAATGGCAAAAACACAGAACAAAATTACTAAAACTTTTACTAAAATTAAAATAAGAACAGAAAATATAAAATAAAAATCTAATTAAAAATATTGGCAAAAACTATAAAAGTATATTAAGTATATTAATATATTTAATAATACTGAAATAACACAGCCACTAACACTAATTAAATAAATATTTTAAAAAAATGGTTCATAAATAAAATAAAATATAAAATCTTTTGATTTTAGCTAGTTGTCTTGCAACATTTCTCATTTTAATTTAGTTTAACTTGACATACTAAAATAACTAAACTAAATAAGATAATAATAATAAAAAAAATTAATTCGTAATATTATCAAAAACTATAAAAGTATATCACTGATGCTGAAATAACACTAGTTTGATCATCTGGAAGACTGAGTCCGTCCCGCTGTGTTTGTGTTTCTGGCTGTAAATCAGTGTCGTTCACTGAATCATCTTTCTAAACATCTGACTGGAGAAAATCAGCCTTTCATCAGGAGAAATCTTCCACAGACTGTGTGTTTAGTGTCAGATTGAGATTCAGGAATAGCAGCATGTGCTAAAACGAGCGCGTCCTCGTCTAATCGCATGTAATTACATGATTCCAGCGGAAAACCATCCGTCCATCCGTCTGTGTCTCAGTCTCAGTCTCGTCTGTTTCTGACTGCTTATATATGTGTCAGTGGATATCCCAGGTGTCTGTGCTCCTGCTGCACTTCCTCTTCCTGTGGGGAGAAACGCTTGTGTAAGGCGTTCAGTCGACCGCATGAGCCGTAAATAAGAGCGCAGCCGCACAGAGACAGGCTTCCTCTGTCTTTACAGGAACCGCGGGCTCTTTTTATGGAGTGACTGGCCCGTCGGGACGTCCTGCTCGAGTCTTTGAGTTTCTGTCTGATAAACGTTCTCCTTCTTCATCAGAGCGTGTGCGGTTCCTTCAGCTCTCACTTCTATATCCTGCTGAAATCAGCCGCTTCTTTCATCTCGTTGTGTTCAATCATAACAGGACAGAAGGATCGTGAGATTCGGAGGAAGCGTGTCGTGATCTGCCCTGATAATTAACTGACTGAGACTGATTAAACGAGTTATAGTCACACCATCTTCATCAGCCGTGACGAGCTGAATGAACCCAAAGATCTTCAGTCACCACACGGCAAAAAAAAATAAATCTATTTTTAAACATATTTCAAAATATACAAATAGTGGCTAAATACATGTATTCGCTAAAGTGTGTTTCAAAATATAATTATGTAAATATATTTTCTACCAGTATATATATTTTTTTTTTGTATATTTAAAAAAATATTTTTTAAATATTTATATTTTTAAAATATACTTTCAAAAATATACAACAAATTGCCTAAATATATATATATATATATATATATATATATATATATATATAAATATATTGCATGCATAAATACATTTGCATATGTCACATTCGAAGAAAACGTTGTCTATAACACGTGTGAATATGTAACACACTTGAATATAAAGCTTCACCGTTTACAACATACATTAAGCATGTATTTAAAATATATAGCGGCCTCAAAAATATCAATTTTCTTGCCGTATGGGATCTAAGGGGCCGTCCATACAAAATGCGATTTTGGCACGTTTTTTTAAAAGTTAAACTTATTTTTACTTGAACACTTGAATGTGCGAAATTCTGCAAAAGTCACGAGATCTGAGAACAACTTTAAGCAAACGTTCTATTGACGTTACTGGAAGAACGTTTGTTCATAACTTTAAGAGAACCTTGCCAGAACATTCTGAGAACATGTTAAGCCCAAAGTATACTTCACTTTTTATGCGTACACTAGCATGAATTTTGTCATCAGAATAGTACTCGCGTACTGTACGTCCACCACCAGATTTTTGTAACCGTACTTTGTACGCGCAGGTCGCACATGCGCATTGAATTTGTTTTGCAGTAATCAGTTGTTCCACAAGGTGGCAGCACTGTCCCGAGCCGCTGTTTCACAGTAGAAAACGAAACTAAAGAGACCGAACAACAACAATTAATATGCATTCAACTGTACGCATATGCTAACGTACACGTACAAAAATGAAGTACACTTTGGGCTTTAGCTGGGATAGTAGAGCAGTGGAAAAACATGGCCCTTTCGGAGCCGTTCACAGAATGCATTTTTCCATTCCAATGCACTACTTTTACATTGTTTTTCTATGTAAACATGTCAAGTTAAAAGAATTTCAACTTCTACACGCAGCGCCGCTCATCGATGTCAGTTCCATAACAGTGGACCAATCAGAAGCGGCGGGGCAAGCTTTTGTTTACAGTAGCAAGTTGGCATGGCAACTGTTTTATTTGAGGTCAATGTTTCGGAGGAGACGTTATGCGCTTGCTTTTTAAAAAAAAAACTGTTTCCGTGCACTGCGTCTCGCGTTTTTAGACGCAAAGATGCGTTCTGTGTGAACGGCCCCTTATTCTGCTCCCTGCAGCATTGAGAGAAACTTTAATAAGAAAAACCACAGTTTTAATAAGCAGTATTTATGTGGTCTGGAATAGATTTAATAGTTTTGACCTTTAGTTCACTCTCACTTCACTTCACTTTACACTACTTGGCTTTATATCAGTTTCAGAGCAGATACGCTGCAAGAGCTGCTCTTGTTGTCCAGTGCAAACCTCCACAGATACATTACTGGAGAAACAAAATGACAGAAGTCTTATTTTCTGAGCACATTGGCTGATAGTTCCTCAGACGTTCTGCATCTTTAGTGAGTCTGTGTTGATTCAGAGAGTTGTGCTGGAGATCAGGACAGAAGCGCTGAGGAGCGGAGCGGCAGTGAGTGTGTGTATTGTTCTGTGAGGAGCTGTAATTTATTCCTGAGTGCTAAATGACGGGGTTGAGTCTCTCAAGCTGCTGGTGTTTCTGTGCTGCCTATATTAAACTCCAGCCGCAGTGAGATTCTGTGTTTCTGCGAGTGATTTTTAATAGTCGGTTTCGCTCAGCTGTTTCTGGACTCCACCCGTTTCAGCTCGTTTCTGTCTGTTGTTTCGTTTAAACTCTTTTCATTGTGAGAAAAAGCACCTTGGAAGAAACTTACCAGTTTGACTTTATAAGTAGATTAAATGTGTTTTCAGAGCAGTTCACTGATGTTATTTTATGGATTAAATCTTATCGTCAGATCTTTATATTTAAATATCGTAATTAGTAACACACAGAATAGCCACTTTTCTTCTCTAAAGAGGGACTTTGATAGAAGGATGTTTGGTTTTGTTGAAGAAAATCCTAGTGTTTTGGACCAAACAAGTTGTTAAAGTGATCATACCCTTACGGCAAAAAAACCCCAAAAAAAACATTTTTAAATATATTTCAAAGTATGGACAAAAATATATTTGCAAAAATAAGTTTCACAATGTATTTACTATTTTTTACCAATATATTTTTTGAAAATATATTTAATATATATTTTACAATATATTACATATATTTCAATCCGAAAAAAAAAAAAAATCACATTTGTCACATTTGAAGTAAAAAAAAAACTTTTTGTTTAGAACATATGTGAATATATGACGCATTTCAATAAAAATAAATAATAAATAAAGCCCAAATGGAAGCTATTGTAAGATTAGAAATGTGTGTGTGTGTGTGTGTGTGTGTATATTAGTGCTGTCAAACGATTAATCGCGATTAATCGCGTCCAAAATAAAAGTTACATTTTTAAAAAAAAGTTTACATAATATATGTGTGTGTGTGTACTGTGTATATTTATGATGTATATATGAATATACACACATTCATGTATATATTTAAGAAAAAGATGTTACGTTTATATATTAAATATATTTATATATGATATAATTTATATGAATATAAATATATACACGTAAATGCATGTAAAAATATATGCAAAATGTAAAAGGTTGCAGACAGGCGTGTGATCTCCAGACTGATTGTCTCGTGTGTTTTCTGCGTGTTTCATGTCTGCTCTTGACTGACGATGTGGTCGTCACTCATTAACGCTTCTTCTGATCTTCTCTTGATGTGTCTGTGGCTCCGGGCTGCTCTCAGCTCATGTGACTGCTCTCAGCCAATCACAGCCCTGCATGGATCTCTGTTGATGTGGCAAATAAGTGGTTTCCTAAATTCCTGCCAACTAGAGCAGACCACCAGCACTCAGACAGACTCTATATATATATCTCTCTGCTTCTGAATGATGAACACAGACTACTCTCACCGTTTCCAAACACACGATGCTATCATGCACTTTATGTGGTGTTTCTGTTAGTTTGTTGTGTTTCTATGCGACACGGAGAGCTCTGTGTGTTTTAGCAGGTGCTTGTGGGTATTTTTAACTGCTGCTTTAATTCAGTGACTCTTTAGGACAGTCGTTTCAGCTCTTTTGTTTAACCTGCCGCTGTATAAAACGGCAGGATGATGTATTTTTGACCGAAACCCAGAAACAAGCTGCATTTTAGCTCTTCCGGCTCCACCGTCCTGAATCAATGGATTTTTAATGGGTTTTTTGGTTAAATGCGTAATATAATGTCTGTGATTAATCTAGTTGTTTTCTAAAATGTTTTCACACTGGACTAAAACATACTGGCTTCATTCAGCTTCACAAAACAATGCTGATCATTTTTGTACTTTTTTGGCCACACTTGCGGTGTTTCCAGTCAAAAATGATTGGCCTACAAAAACATGTCTTGTTGTGCTATATTATCAGCCGAGGGTGCAGGTTTGGTTTTGGCATTGGTTGACGTAACAGCAGACAACAGACACTTAATTATTTGATCAGAATAATTGCTAGAGATCGACAGGATCGAGTCACAGCGGACACCCTGGAGAACCACAAGTGATCAGAGAAAATGATTCGCGAACCTGCTCCGAAGTTCCGAACTGAATCAAATGATTCGCGATCCAATTGAAGCATTTCAAAACAGAGAATAATTTAGCAACGCAGTGGTTTAACTGAGACAGAGTTTGGAAAACCTCCACTTCACCCATCACTATACGTGCTTATATGTTCTTAGTCCGCTCATGCATTACATGTGAATCCTTGAAAGCATGCAGTTTTCTAGTATATTTCTTAATATCAATGGTGTGATGTATTTCAGATGCAGCCGATATTACAACAACAGTGCAACATACACATAAATTGAATTGTTTGATCAAAAATATTGCTAGGGACAATTTAGTAATCACTGGTTATTGATACGGACATGTCATACAGACTCAATTCTACACCCTTAAGACATAAAATAGGCCTACATCATTAATATCCGCTTGTGATTTTTAATGGTCTAATGGGACTGCAGAGGTCGTTAGGAACATCAAACGTCCTCAAACTAAATAAACTCATTTGTTGGTCACTGAGCTTATTTTCTGCAACAATACAAAAGTTCGCTTCAGCCTTTATTAGACGTCAGTCCTCTCCTAAACCCCGCCCCCATAGAGGTGTCAGCCAATCCGATGTCAGCTCACCTCAATGCATTTACATGTATGCATTTGGCCAGTGACTTACACTGCATTCAGGGTCCACATTTACTTTCATCAGTTCTTGCTTTTCCCGTCCTTTCCTCTCTAAACTACAGGAAAGCTCATGTTTTTGTGCTATTTTTGAGTCTCATTCTGTCTGTTAGGGTTTTTTCACCGATCCTCAGACGCTGCTGTGTTTCAGATTTTCTAGACCAGAATACACCAGGGCCTCGTTTGGCTGTGTTTTCATGCACGTCCTCCGCAGGAGCTGGGATATAGGGACGGGAAACACAAGCACGAGCGGTTTTGGCTCAACTTTGAGAACATGGAGATCTGTGTGTGAACGTCTGCTGACCACAAAACCAGCAGAACGTCCCCGAGCGTTTCGATAGACGCCCGCTGAGTTTATTTACCATCTACTGCTTGCTGACGATGCTATACACATATTGTATATATATATATATATACTGTATATATATACAGTCATGGTCAGAGTTATTGGCCCCCTTGGTAAATATGAGCAAAGAAGGCTGTAAAAATAAATCTGCATTGTTTATCCTATTGATCTTTCATTCAAAAAATTCACAAAAATCTAACCTTTCATTGAGGTCAAACTCGTTAGGAAATAAATAATTTTTTTGCCAAAGGGGCCCCGATAATTCTGACCAGAGCTGTATGGATGTGTGTCTGAGATGTGACTGATACACATAAACAAGCTCTGTCGCTCATGTGAAGCCTGTTTATTTAATCCAGTCCTACTTATTGGCTCATTTGTTTTGTTTCAGGAAACTGTGGGACTCCAAGATGGAGGATCCAGCCACAAGGTACGGCTTCGTTTGCTGTTTATTTTCAGTGCTGGCTGTATGAACGGACTCATAGAGTGATGTGGTGTGTGTGTGCAGGTCTGCGGTCAGTAAGAAGGCATTCTGGGTCGAGCGGGTTCAGTGTTCGGGTACAGAGGTTTCTCTAGCGCAGTGTCGGGCGCAGCTGTCCGTCCCGAGGCACGACGTTCCCTGCGCCGGAGGGATGCATGCGGTGGTGCGCTGTGTTCCCGGCGCTCAGTTCTCCAGAAGCTCCGCCTCTGGACACCGGCAGGCTCCGCCCCCTCTGAATGTGAGCGCCGCACACGGTCCAGCTGTGAGCACTGGCTCCGGTGACGCGCGGCTCACGGTGTGTGTGGTTCTCCGCAGGCGGCGGTGCGTCTGAAGGCCGGTCCGAGGCTGGGCGAGGGTCGCGTGGAGGTGCTCCGCGAGGGAAAGTGGGGGACCGTGTGTGACCATCTGTGGGATCTGACCGCGGCCAGCGTGGTGTGCAGAGAGCTGGGCTTCGGCTCGGCCAAAGAGGCCCTGCGAGGAGCACTCATGGGCCAAGGTAATGACTCCTTACCATGGTAAAAGATTCAGAGCTGATACGAGCCGCTCGTTTCAATGCTATTTCCTCTTCTCCCAGTGGCTCATGGGTATGCTGAGTTTCTCAGCCAGTCTAAACAGAAAACATGAAAAGCTCACACGGACGCAGTTCAGACGCTGCGATGTGAATGTTTAGTTCAGTCTTCATGCTCCTGTGGCAACACGGCAGTTTGAGCTGCACGGTTTTGGGAAAAAATCTAATATCACTTTTTTTTTTAAAGGAAAAATTGCAATTATACATATAAAGTAATAATAAAAAACATTATGTTTACCGTTACTATTACTAAATAAAATTATTAAACAAAATAGCACAATTTGGCCAAAAAAATTGATTATATGACTAATAATATTATTATTATTATTAAATAAATAAAAATGTTTATTGCTATTATTATTACATACAAAACTACAACAAAAAATTTATAAATATTCCTTATCCTTTTGGCACAATTTGGCCAAAAAATATTAATGATTATATATCAATATAACTACAAAATATTATTATTATTATTATTATTAAATAAAAGTATTAAACAAAATAATAAATGTTCCGTATTAATGATTATATTATTACCATAAAATATCAAACAAAACAAAAAATTCCATTTGGCCATAAAATTGTGATTATATATCAATGTGTCTATAAAATCATGATAATAATTGTATTATTATTATTATTATTACATAAAAATATTAAACAAAATAAAAATGTTTGTAACCCTAACAATTTTTATATTTAAAAAATACAATAAATAATATATGTCTTCATTTATCAATTTTCAATAGGCTTATTGACAAGTATTTTTGGTGTAATGTTGGTGCACCTGCTAGTCCAGGACTAACCAGCATAAACCAGTCCAGAGTCGCTCAGATGTTGTGGAACACAAAGGCCCTGAGTGCTTACTGCTGATGCACGTCACAGCATCATACATCAGCATGCTGTGCTATATAATGTGCATTTGTTCCATCGTCTCAGCTTTGGGGTTTTGAATGCCTCTATTTTCAGGGTTAATGTTCTGAATTATACGCTGTCAGGCTGTTCTTCAGTGGTGATGAGGAGAATAAAAGACACGTTCTCTGGTGACATCATGGCCCAACCGTGCACAAATTACAGGGAGTCTCGTCCATATGCACGCGTCTGCTGCTATTTCCATCTATTAAACGCTTCCATTTGGCTCGTGTGTGTAATTTACCGGACCAGCGTCCACATCACACATGCACGTCTGCCCCCGTTTATCTTGCCATCCTGCCAGTTGCAGTTTTCTGCCAAACACAACGTGCTAATGACTATTTCTAGCTGGTAAACGGGCTTGTGGTGTCCGGACATCAGTGCATGGATGGTGTGTTTGTGTTTGTGTTTGTGTAGGTACGGGTCTGATCCACATGAACGCGGTGCAGTGTTCGGGCCGGGAGAGCTCCATCACACAGTGCCGCTTCCAGGAGGTTCCGCGTTACTCATGCAAACACTCTCAGGACGCGTCTGTCCGCTGCAACGTCCCCAACACCGGCCTCAGCGCTACGGTACGTGCAGAGACACTTACTGTAATAGTAATGGTTTTATGGGGTTTATGCTTCAAAAATGGGAAAACGATGTGCCTGGGGTCCTTGATTCACTGATTGCAGGTATCCTGAGAGGATGGGCGATATCAATTATTTTATTACATTTCCTGAATCCAAACAAAACAAAGCAAAATGTCCCTAAGTATTCACCCCAATACAAATGAAGACAAAAACGTTCCTTTTATCTTGTGCTTCAGCAAGGTATCTCTGGCTAAAACTAGCTAACGTTAAAGTTAGTGAGTCCATGCTAATGTACAAACCTAAATAGCGGACTGTTCTCGCGTCTTGTGTAGGTCAAAAACACACAAACGAAGGTCTAGATTTCAGGGAGCAACAGTAACTAAGGGGGCGGGGCTTACCGATAGGTCAATTACAAACTTCCTGTCTGCCATTCTGATTTTCTTTGAAAACCTACTTCTTTTAACTCTTCCATGACTGTTTGTCTGATTTTCATGAAAATCAAATCAGATCATCTTAACATCATGCTGACAAAAATGTATGGCATTCAGGTTGATTAGTCAAATTGTTCTCGAATAACGTGTGAACAAATTTGACGAAGAGCATGTCATAGTGTACGTGAGACTGTATCTCCGCAACGCTTTAACATATTCAGACCAAACTTGCTGTGTGTTACGACAGCCAAGACCTGAGGATATCTGCACAGTTTCGGCACAGCACCACCTAGTGGTCAGGAGATAAATTCCCTGAATGATGCCGAGAACATAGATACCAATTATGCTGCAGTCAGCCAAACGTCCTGTCCACTATCATAGTGAAATTTGGAGGACAAAAGTGTACACTTTGTTATAAATTGTTCACTTCTTAGATTAAAATGTTTTAGTCGCAAAAGCGAAGTTTTGAAAACAGCACCGCAGCTTAATGTCTTTAAAAAGGAGCTTTTTTATTTTCTTTGAAAACCTACGTTTTCTTCTACCTTTTCCTCTTAGACTGTTTAATTTTCACCAAATTTGATTCAGATCATCTTCAGATCATGCCGACAGCTACTGAATTTGTGCCGATACACCAAAACTGTTATCGTTTAACACATCAACCAATTTGATGGCATGATGCCAAAATGATTTTGAAGCTGTAACACTGATACTTTAGCATATTGACACCAAACTTTGACCTCACACTGAATACATCACGTCAATTTTGTCACAGCGCCACCTATGGGTCAAAAGTGGTCAGCAATGAAATCATATTACAAGTGATTGCATTTATGTGTTTTTTTTTTAACGATTTTGCTTTAAATCATTTATAAATGTCTTTGATTACTCGTTTTTGCAGTTGTTGTGATGTTCTCTGCTGTGCGTATCTCCTCGTTTTCCCTCTGGTTGTGCTCGGCCCCTTAAATGCTGCTTGCAACCGTATTTTTTGAGCTAAACTGAAGCAGTGATATTTCACCTGACGAGATGCGGAGGCTGCTGTGTGTCCTGTAATGCTCAGGTGCGTCTGGCGGGCGGGCGGGAGGCGGCGGAGGGCCGGGTGGAGGTGCTGATGGAGGTGAACGGTCAGCAGCGCTGGGGCTCCGTCTGCAGTGAGAACTGGGGCATTAATGAAGCCATGGTGGTGTGTCGACAGCTCGGCTTCGGCTTCGCTTCCAGAGCCCATCAGGTACGTGACGTTAACTCTGTACTACATCCGTACGTCACACAACTCATGATGGAGGAGCATTTATTTACTAACTCGTGGTGTTGCACCAGAATGTTCACAAGATGATGAACGTTTGGTGGGAAAAATATTTGAATGAGCAACAGTTAACGATTCTGTTAAGACCGACGTGAACGTTCGTATGGCGCCAGCTATGTTTCCATCCAAAGCTGCGAATTTTACTACGAAAAATTAGAAGATTGCATAAAACACATGTGAATAAAACACTGTCTGTGTTTAAGAGAATAAAATTGTCACTTTCTTGGAAACTGGTGCGAAGAATCAATAATAAAAGGTGAAGTTGTTGCAGCCGGAGAAGCCTGTGGCTCTTTTTCTTGCATAGTAAATGACTTGTGCCAAACTTAATAACAAACACATGTGATCTTGCGTTCAGATGCCTGATGTTTGGGAATGCAGTCGTGTGAGACAGTTCTGAATGATCATTACACAGAATGATTTAGAGGACGGACTTTGGCTCAGGCGTTTCAAAATGATTAAAACAGTATTTGAGACGGTGTGATGAGATCGGTGTGCTGGTTAATCCAGTCACATGATCTGTTGAGGCAAAGTCACATGCGCATTGAGGAATTTATTCAGTAAATGTAATTATCTGACTCAATTGAGTGAATGCGTTTTTTTGAATGAATTTATGCGCATCTTGGCTTTTCGATTCAGTGTTTTTTCATGCAATATCCCAAAATTTGCAGAAGAATAGGTGGATGGAAACATAGCTAGTGCAACGTTTCTTACGGAGATTGTTCTAATCTCTTTTCTATCACATTGCGAAGAAAACGTTTGGTCACATGCTCAGAGACGCTCACGCCCAGGAACAGAGTATCATGCTAAGCGAAAGTGAACCGCAGAGGAAGAATCCAGAATTCTTGTATTTGGTTTTATTTGATATATAAACATCACAACGAATAAAACCGCTGAATGGAAAGCATGTCAGTGCCGTTTGACTTTATTTCTTTTCTGTGACCAACGGGTGTCAGAAATCTCATTTCTTTGTGCCAAACATCTGTTGGTGTGAACAGGCCGTAACGCTTGTTTATTAGCACAGACTCTGTCAAAGCAGAGCTGAAGCAGCTTAAAGAGACTCTTACGAGCGACTACTGAATAATCACACATTGAAATGAGACGCGACGATACGTGATCACGTTGAGCTACTCATTCAGTGTGGGTTTATTCAGTAATGGAGAGCTGAATGCGTTTCACTGTCACTGTTTACATCCGCAGAGCTTTTGTTTTCAGGGCTGTTGTTTCCCATGCAGAGGTAATTACAGCCCTGCACAGATTCAGGGAAAGAGCAGGAAACCAGAGAGAAAACAAACCCAAAATAGAGCCGCTGGACTGCAGCACATTTGCACTCTTATAAAAGCCTGTTTAAAAGTGGCTCTCGCTAAATAGACGTTGGAGAGGAACGTGGAAAATATTTGATAATGTGCATGAATTAGCTGTAATAGCAGGCGTTATTAGAGTCTGGGCGGATTCCTGCGGATTCAGTCACGCGCTCGGTCCGTCCGCAGGAGACCTGGTACTGGCCCAGCAGCTCCGGATCCGAGGACGTGATTCTGAGCGGAACACACTGCATCGGCACCGAGATCTCCATCCAGCAGTGCAACAGGAACGGACAGGTGTACTGCCCTCGAGGGGGCGGAGCCAGAGCCGCCGGAGTCACCTGTGCGGACGGTAAGAACACACCTCAACACACACACACACACACACACACACACACACACACACACACACACACACACATACATACACCTCAACACACACACACACACACACACACACACACACACACACATCACACACACACACACACACACACACACACACCTCAACACACACACACACACACACACACACACACACACACACACACACACACACACACACACACACACACACACACACACACACACACACACACACACACACACACACACACACCACACACACACACACACACACACACACCTCAACACACACACACACACACACACACACACATACACACACACACACACACACACACCTCACACACACACACACACACACACACACACACCTCACACACACACACACCTCAACACACACACACACACACACACACACCTCACACACACACACACACACACATACATACACACACACACACACACACACACATACACACACCTCAACACACACACACACACACACACACACACACATACACACACCTCAACACACACAAACACACACATACACACACCTCAACACACACACACACACCTCAACACACACACACACACACACACCTCAACACACACACACACACACACAAAAAGCAAAAAGTTAAGTCATGAAAATATTAATGGAAAATATTTTTAAATAAAACAATGAATGTGAAACACTAAAATTAATGAAATTATACAAATGTTCAAAAGAAATAAATCATTTATAAAAAAAATAAATAAAACCATTACAGAAAAAAGTATCATATCAGTTTATCTGCATGTCATATGACCATTCACCAACATCAGAGAATCACGAACATGCAAATGTGTTGATAAATGATGGAAATGTGTGTGTGTGTGTGTGTGTGTGTGTGTGTTGGTCAGCGGCTCCGGATCTGGTGATCGATGCGCAGCTGGTGCAGGAGTCTGCGTATCTGGAGGACCGGCCGCTGCATCTGCTGACCTGCGCTCACGAGGAGAACTGTCTGTCGTCGTCCGCTGCACGCATGAACTGGCCCTACGGTCACCGGCGGCTGCTGCGCTTCTCCTCGCGCATCATGAACCTCGGCCGAGCCGACTTCAGACCGCGCGCCTCGCGAGAGTCCTGGACCTGGCACCAGTGCCACCGGTGAGAGCCCGCTCGCGTTTACTCTCACTTTCACTTTCAGATTTACTGCTTTTTTGTGTGTTTGTCATTATTATTAAACATTAATTATTATTATTATTATTAATTAATAATAACATAATATATTAATACAGGGTTTCCCAGACTGGGGATTAAGAGTTGATTTAAAAAGCTGATTTATTCAATCATAAAAATGTAATATTAAAATAATTAATTGCTTATAATTCATTTTTAACATAAGCAATAAAAATAAAATCCTTACTGAAAATTAATCAAATGTCAAATTAGAAAACAATCATAATAATACAATTACCAAAATGAATTGAATAATAAAATGTAAAATTAGACTAAGTAAATAATTTTACAATAAAACAGTCCAAACAGTTAATTAAATCATACAAACTTAGTTATTAAAACAAATTAAATAATACAAATATCAAATTAGAATAAATAAATATTTTTAAATAAGCAATTAAAATAAAACACACATTCATTTTAAAATGTCAAATTCTAATAAATGAAAACTTTTTTTAAATAATACAATTACTAAAATTGATTGAAGTGATAATAAATGTGAAATTAGGATAAATAAATTTTACAATAAAACAATGAAAATAAAGCTCTTACTAAAATGAATTAAATCGTAAAATGTCAAGTCTAAATAATTCGTTTTTTACAATCGCTAGAACACATTTCTTATTACTTGGGTCACTTTTCAAAACAACATCAGTGTCTGTGACCCAACTGTGGATCATTTATCATCGCTTTGGCACAAAGTGCTTTCAATAACTACATCATTCAAATGACATCAATTCTTTTCTCACTCAGACAAAAACAACAGCAAAACTCTACAAGCCCGTTTCCACCTGTTTACATACACTTTACAAAACTGTTCAAAAAAACATTATACAAAAATGAACATGTCTGTATAATTTGTATGAATTATGTATTGTTTTAGTGCTTCGTCTTAATGAAAATGAGAAATGTTGTCGTGGAGTTTGGCTGAAATAGACGTTTGTGTGAGAGCTGTGCTCTGATTGGTTGTATCTCGCTCCAGTAGCTCTTTATAGCCGCACTCAGGATTCTGTCCAGCAGCCAATGAGCCGTCATGTGACGCTTTACAGGCCAATCAGAGGCCAGGCTGGTGTCACTTGACCGCAGTGTTTGACTCGTCTCTTACAGGCACTACCACAGCATCGAGGTCTTCACGCACTACGACCTCCTGACCCTGAACGGCACAAAGGTCGCGGAGGGTCACAAGGCCAGCTTCTGTCTGGAGGACACATACTGCCCTGAAGGTGAAGCTGCTTCATTAACACTCATTAACACTAAGTGCTGCTCAATCCGGCTTCAAATCAGACAAAATCAGCATTTAAATAAGCCAAAATAAATTCTATTGTAGATATTTCTTATCTTATTTAATATTTTTGCCCGTGTTTTATTTTATTTTTTGATCAATAGGATCCTAGACCTGGAAAAATCATGTAAATGAGTAAAATCTTAAAACACCATAATTATTTTTAAAAATACTTTTTATTAGTTAAGCCAAGGTCTAAAATATTTCCATATTTAACAGGTAGAAATAGTAAAAATGTTAAAAAAAAATCTTTACTCAGTAAATCCTGAACGGCTGGGGAAAAAAGAAAAATGATTGTAGTTATTTATTTCCAGGAGTGCAATAAAAGCTATATTTAAGTGAAAATATGGATGCTGAGTTAAATTTTTATTTGATTAAAAGTGTAAGTACAGTATATGCACTAGGCCAAAAATGTACTTATAAATTCTACTGTAGTATTAAAAAATACAAGTAGTTAATTTGATTAAAAATGAATTGACTGACAGCCCTAATTGTAATTCTAAATCATATTTATCAACTATTTATAACATTTAATAAACAAAAACATTTAATAGTGGCCATCATCTTTCCATCAATCTTTATATTAATTTTCACTGAAGAAATCTGATTTTATTGTCACTGATGTTAATTTGATCTGCAGAAGCGTATTACTTCAGCACACTCTGAATTGGATTTTTACTTTCAGAATCATATTTTTGTTTAGCTAAAATAACACCAAAAAAACTGATTGTATAATGAGTCAAACCTCAGAACACTTTCTGTGCGCTTCAAAAACTTTATATATATATATATATATATATACAGTATATATATATCAAACTTTCTTCTTTTTTAAAGATGTTTTCTTTCTTTCTTTTTTTTTTTCTTCTAAGACTTTTTCTTTTTTCTCTTTTTTTGTATCTTTTCTTTTTCAAATGTGTTTTTTTCCCAAAATTTTCCCAATTTTTTCTTGTTTTTCCAAACAATGTTCTTCTTTTTTCACAAAAATTTTCTGCATAATAATTGAAAAATAATGAGCTGATCGTTGGAACAAAAATGTCACAAGTACATTTCAAATCCAAATAAAATGATAAGGAATAAAAATACAGATTTTTGAAGTTGCATGTATTTAGTGTAATTTTACACTGGACAGAGTAAGAGCACAGTGATCATATAGAAACTGCGATGTTTTCTGTTTGGCTGAGAGAGAGTTAATGATGAGCTCGTTAAGCAGCGTCTCGTCCTCACACAGGCCTGACCAAACGCTACGCCTGCTATAACATGGGCGATCAGGGCATCACCGTGGGCTGCTGGGATACGTACCGCCACGACATCGACTGCCAGTGGGTGGACATCACCGATGTGCGGCCCGGAGACTACATCTTCCAGGTCAGCGGTCACATAATCTAACCCTAACCCCGACATTCACATCCTCCAGGTCAGAGGTCACGCTCTAATCTAACCCTAACTCTGACCCAGACACACACTGAACCTCCGGTGCTGCGTCAAAAATGACCCAAATATTTTATTTCAATGATATTCCATTTCATTTAATATTTTGTGTTTTTAGGGGATTTTATGGTACTAAATGATATTTAGGAAGTAGTTCTGCTCTATTCATGAGGTCTTTTTGAACACAAACCTGAAAATGACATTTCCAACTTAAACTGCATTAAATCTTGAATTGTTTGGAGCACAGACTTGCGTTTGGTCTCGTTTTAAAGATGCTTCTTAAGATTATTGCTGAAGTGATAAAAGGAAGGAGTTATGGTTGACTATCTGTATAGAGAGGCTGTGATGAAGTGCTGGGTTGGCTGAGATCACGAGCAGTTCTTTCTTAGTAAGGCTGAGTTGAAGGTGATGATCCTTCATCCGGATAGAAATGTCTCTCAGACAGGCTGCAATGCGGACAGCTACCGTCGGATCATCTGGTTGGAATGAGAAGTAGAGTTGAGTGTCATCAGCATAGCAGTGATATGAAAAGTCATGCTTCTGAATGACAGATCCTAAAGATGACGTGTAGATGGAGAAGAGAAGTGGTCCAAGCACTGAGCCCTGAGGAACCCCAGTACAGCACCAGAAGGTTAAACAGAAACTAATCCTGACCAAACCTCCCAAAACCTCCTCGTGGTGACATCCTTATTTCTGAAAAGTGTCTAAAAATACAGTGAATGAAGAGTGTGAGTGCAGAGAGTTTCTGGTCAGTGTGTTTATATGTGAAACAATAGTCGTCTGTGGGGAATGATCTCAGTAAACACACGTGTCGATGGCTTTTCCTCTCGGTCTCGGTGTGGGAAGGAAAATCTGCCTCATCAGAACAGAACGAGCTCATTAGCCCAGAGAATCGTGCTTCTAGTGAAACTAGAGTCTCTCCCTAAAACCTTTTCTCTCTTCAAAAACTCTTTTCTTTTGTCAAAAATGTTTATAGATGCTTATGCCTATCCAGATTTTTTCCTCTTCAAAATTGAATTTTTTTTTTTTTTGTCTTCAAGAACGTTTTTCTCTTTTTTTTAATAACTTATTTTTTCAGGGGGTTTTTTGTCTTCAAAAAACTTTTTTCTGTCTTGAATAGTTTCCTTTTTCAAAAACGTTTTTGTTTTTTATCTCTTTTTTTAAATACTTTTTTATTTTTTTTCTCTTCAAAAATGTTTTCTTCCCCAAAAACATTTGTTCAAAAACCTTCGTTTTTTTCTCTACGTTTTCTTTCTTAGCATTTTTTCTACATAAAAACATTTTTAAAAATTTTTTCCTCTCTGTCTTAGAAACACTTTTCTCTCATAAAACGGACAGAGAATAGAAATAAGACCAGCCTGCGGTACAAAGTTCGGCCACCAGGCGCCGCTGTCAGCAAGCAGGAAGTAGAATATTACTGTAACTGTAGACATTATTCTCTTATGTTGCTGAGAACAAAGAAAACAGTTTTTAAAGGTAGAAAAAAATGGGAGAGAAAAGAAGTTCAGGGATTTAAAAAAATAAATCTTGTGATTTTGGCTCATGATGGATCTGAGACTAATTTTTGTAACATTAACATGAATTAATCTCACTTTCATATTCATAGAGATATTATGGGATATGACTGCTGTTTATGAATATCAGTGTTTGTCCCTGTTAAGACTATATAAATAAGGCCCTTTGTTTTTTGAAGTGGCTTAATATTTATGCAATTGATGTGATTATTTAAGTGTTTGCATTTTATTTTTATATTCCTCTTTATCAGAGGAGCCAAAACCTTTAAATATGAAGGGCCAAAAATCTAACTGTATGATATTAAAATCTGTTACATTTTAAACATTTGTACATAATAAAAAATAGATAAGATTTTGAGATGTTTAAATTATTTATTATTCTAAATTATTTATGCATTTCAATGCAAAAATAAAACTTTTGATGAATAAAAACATTTTTGTTCAATTATTTGAAAAAATGTAATATAATATATTTGAATAAATATAGTTGGATATAACGCAGTGTTTTTTGTTTTCAATCCAGTTTGATTTTTAGCGCTTTGTTTGAAAGGTTTGTCTCCACACGCGCGCTCGACTCGATCACAGAGTCGAGGTCACGGCCGTGTATTTCAGGCTGGACTCGAGGTCGTCCGTGACTGCAGTCAGGGCCAGTTGTTCAGTTTAATCTGGATTGGAATGATCTGGATTTGGAAATCTCATGTTTTGCTATCCAGGATCAGGTAACCCATCTTACTTCTCACCCTGATCCAGATACACACTCTTTCAGATTTCCAAATCTGGATTACTAGTGCTCTACGAAGCCCCTGAAGGGGATAAAAGAGGGATGGGGAAAAAATGCCAATGTTTTGCATTATAGATTAGCATTGCATTGCAATAACTGTCTGACTGGTCCATCTCTGATTTTTTTATTTTCATTTATTTTTTAATCACTGATTGTAAACTACATTGACACGAAACGTAGTTTACAATCAGTGATTTAAAAAATAATAATAATTGAAATGTAATATTCTTGTTTGCTATTGGCAGCTGTTTGGGGATATATTACATGTTGCAAATGTTGTATTTTTTGGACCAGTTTGAAAGTTTTATGATTTTTGTTCCTGAAATCCACCGTTCTGCTGGGATCAGAATAATCCCGTTTTTTTGGATCAAAAGCATCCCAATCTTACTAAAACGTTTTGAACAACACAGACTTGATGATTTAATCCAGATCAAAACCAAGATTGGATTTTGTGATCGAATTCAGAATCCTTTTTTCTTTTTCTTTTGAACAACCCGTTTTCAAGATTTGATCCAATCCGATGGCCAGAATCCCATCAGATTACTGTTGAACAGATGAGAAACGAAGCCTGAATGTGATGTGAGAGCGTTTGGAGACTCACGGCTGTGTGTCCGCAGGTGGAGGTCAATCCGTCGCTCGATATGGCCGAGTCTGACTTCCAGAATAACGTGATGCGCTGCCGCTGCCGCTACGACGGAGGACGTGTCTATCTGTACAGCTGCCACACCGGTGAGCCCTCACAAACCACAGAGCTTCTGCACATACTGTAATAACATCAGCTCGGCAGTCACACCTCACTCCACGCTACTCGAGTACAAGTCACTAAGGCAGTTCTACAAACCAATAAAGAAAAATTCAATAATAGAAACAATAACTACATGAAAAATTTAAAACATACTATTGCATACTATTGAAATAAAAAACAAATCTTTGTTACCTTTAAGTTTAAGATGATTGGAATATGTTTTACAAGACCTGCTTTCTATGGGACCATGATGGCCAATATTACAAATCTATATTTGCACAGTTAAAAAAAAAAAAAAAGGGAAAAAAGTGAATACATACATAAAAATGTAAAAACGTTTAGTGCTCTTGACACCTGTTTTAAAATGTTTACTTAGGGAAAGTTTTTTATATAATTAAATAATCTATAAAATTAAAATAAAAAATAATTGGTTTTATTATTTTTTAATACTAGCCCTTTTCCTTATTATAAAAGCTTTTCCCTGTTACTTTTTAGTTTTTTGTGAAAATTACTTCAAATTTCTAAGTGAAATGTTTTGTTAGAATTATTGTTACAGTAAATAACAAAAAAGATTTAGTTTTTAGCTGTAAATAAAACTCCAGAGATTATTGGAGTACACTTTACGAGAAAAAAACTATTTCAGCTTTTATACTTGAAAATTTCAGGTTTAATTCATTGCCACTTAACGTTTCTTGGTGATTATGTGTGTAATTTCTGAGTGGAGTTGTTTCTGCTGGTGTTTCAGGCGACGCTTACAGCGCAGAGGTAGAGGACCTGTTTGAACACCAGCGTCAGATCTCAAACAACTTCCTCTGATGGACCGACGCTCGTTTCTCTGACCGCGTCACAACACTCGCTGGGCGGAGCCTGCGTGATTGACGGGTAGGGGGTGGGGTTAATGCGATGATTGACAGGTGGGCGTTTACAGTACATTTCGGCCAGTATTCATGAAGCAGAAGATCAGAAGAACTTCTTGCCGTTATAATGAAGGGATTTCATGAGTTTCCAGCACATCTGGATGCGGCTCCTGTGTGTATTGATTCATCTTCATCACCCATTCCAGATTCATAGGAAATAATGTAATGCCACAAAATAAAAAAAAACACAAATATTGAAAATCAGTCATGAAATCGGAACATTGTTTTTCAGGATGATCTGAAGTAAACATCATAGAAATTTTCTTTCAAAAAGTGTCTTTTTTTCCCTGCTTCTTGTGCTTATTTTCATAAACTAATTCATAAACTAATTTTTTTTTTAAATTTAATTTAAGTATGCTAGTTTGGTCTGTTGGAAATTAAACATGTTTATTCCCTGTTTTTCATTTTAAAATCTCTCTGTAGATCAGCGCTTCTCAACCAGGGTGACTTAAAAGTGTTTCAGTTCATTTTTAAAAATATTTTTAACATTTTCTTTAAATGATGTTCAAATAATCTAACTCTTAATATTTTTTTTTAATCAGCATTTTAATTTAAAGTCTAAATTAAAATGCTAAAAAATTATTTTCTAAACAATACTTTCTAACTAAATAAAAAAAATAAAAAAAAATCTTTTTTTTTTTTTTAATTTGAAATAGTTTTCCCCTTTCAATAATTATTATTTTATCAAAGAACAAAGTTTTTGAAACTTTTGGAATCACAAAATGAATCATATTTAATTAAATATATTGATACCTACCTTAATTTCCGTTAATAAAAAGGTTAAAAAAACAAGCGTAAAACATTTGTCATAATTATTGTTGAATATTGGTTTGGATGACAGAAGACTTTTCAGTCAAAAAGGTTGAGAACCGCGTCTGTAGATGATTTAAAGGAAATGATTTCTGATATTTTCATCAGTGTGAATGATTGTTGTGAATCCAAACACTCGATCCTGACTTTAAGACGTTTCTTTTTTCTTACCATCCGTGTCGGTCAGCCTTCGTTTCTCATGTTTATGTCTCTGGCCACTGGTGCTGGTTTTAGTGGCTCATTTAGTCTTTAATATTATTATACTTTATTATAATTATTACTGGCTCAAACGGAGCAGCAGAATCTGTGTAACAAATGTTTCATCACTGTTGTATCGGCATGTACAGGTTTATGAACTCTGGTTTGTCTGACCTCAGGCGTTCTCTCTATGAAGAGAAACAGGCGGTCGCTTGTTTTACAGATTGTGCTTCAATACTTGAAAAATAAACGTCTCGTGTCAAACATAAGAAATCTGATATTTCATACTGTATGAGCCCAGAGAGTTGTGAATAAAGAATGACTGACTTCTGCTGACAAATATTATACTTTACATGCAGACATTAACTCACATAAAACCACACACAAGAGCAAACCTCATCCGGCTGATGGTCTTAAAACAGTTTTAAATTTACACTGAACAAAATTATAAACGCAACACTTTTGTTTTTGCCCCCAGTCTTCATGAGCTGAACTCAAAGCTCTAAGACTTTTTCTATGTACACAAAAGGCCTATTTCTCTCAAATATTGTTCACAAATCTGTCTAAATCTGTGTTAGTGAGCCGAGATACTCCATCCACCTCACAGGTGTGGCATATCAAGATGCTGATTAGACAGCATGATTATTGCACAGGTGTGTCTTAGGCTGGCCACAATAGAAGGCCGCTCTAAAATGTGCAGTTTTATCACACAGCGCAATGCCACAGATGTCGCAGGTTTTGAGGGAGCATGCAATTGCAATGCTGACTGCAGGAATGTCCACCAGAGCTGTTGCCCGTGAATTGAATGTTCATTTCTCTACCATAAGCCGTCTCCAAAGGCGTTTCAGAGAATTTGGCAGTACATCCAACCGGCCTCACAACCGCAGACCACGTGTAACCACACCAGCCCAGGACCTCCACATCCAGCATCTTCACCTCCAAGATCGTCTGAGACCAGCCACCCGGACAGCTGCTGCAACAATCGGTTTGCATAACCAAAGAATTTCTGCACAAACTGTCAGAAACCGTCTCAGGGAAGCTCATCTGCACGCTCGTCGTCCTCATTGCGGTCTCGCCCTGACTGCAGTTCGTCATCATAACCGACTCGAGTGGACAAATGCTCACATACGATGGCGTCTGGCACTTTGGAGAGGTGTTCTCTTCACGGATGAATCCCGGTTTTCACTGTACAGGGCAGATGGCAGACAGCGTGTATGGCGTTGTGTGGGTGAGCGGTTTGCTGATGTCAGCGTTGTGGATCGAGTGGCCCATGGTGGCGGTGGGGTTATGGTATGGGCATGCGTATGTTATGGACAACGAACACAGGTTAATTTTATTGATGGCATTTTGAATGCACAGCGATACCGTGATGAGATCCTGAGGCCCATTGTTGTGCCATTCATCCACGACCATCACCTCATGTTGCAGCATGATAATGCATGGCCCCATGTTGCAAGGATCTGTACACAATTCCTGGAAGCTGAAAACATCCCAGTTCTTGCATGGCCAGCATACTCACCGGACATGTCACCCATTGAGCATGTTTGGGATGCTCTGGATCAGCGTATATAACAGCGTGTTCCAGTTCCTGCCAATATCCAGCAACTTCACACAGCCATTGAAGAGGAGCGGACCAACATTACACAGATCACAATCAACAACCTGATCAACTCTGTGTGAAGGAGATGTGTTGCACTGCGTGAGGCAAATGGTGGTCACACCAGATACTGACCCCCCCAATACAGTAAAACTGCACATTTTAGAGTCACCTTTTATTGTGGCCAGCCTAAGACACACCTGTGCAATAATCATGCTGTCTAATCAGCATCTTGATATGCCACACCTGTGAGGTGGATGGAGTATCTCGGCTCACTAACACAGATTTAGACAGATTTGTGAACAATATTTGAGAGAAATAGGCCTTTTGTGTACATAGAAAAAGTCTTGGAGCTTTGAGTTCAGCTCATGAAAAATGGGGGCAAAAACAAAAGTGTTGCGTTTATAATTGTGTTCAGTGTACATAAAACCTGCAGAAACCCTGAAACCAAGTAAAAAAACCAGTGCAAATGTCTGAAGATTCTCAACTCAAAATGCTTTTACTGGAGATGTGAAATGAAGATATGAAGTTTTTTTCTCAGAGACAGATCAAAATGAAGTGAGCTTATGATTAAAACAAGAACAAATATCTGCCAATTGAGTCGGTAAAAACAGCTGAATTCAAATGGAAACAAGTCCACGTTCCTCATTGACATATTTGTTCTTGTTTTAATCAAACTCACATTTTCAATATGCGTGTAAACAAGACTTCATATCTTCATTTTGCATCTCAAGTAAATGATTCTTGATTTAAGGATGTTTAGATATTTTTACTGGAAAACAAGACAGAAATAGACGAAGACATTCATTTTTTGCAGCGCATGCAACATTTAATGCCACAACTTTATGAATTTAAGACTTTCTGCTCTGATTCAAGACCTTTTTAGGCTTTAATTTGTGTAGGCAAGAATTAAGTCTCTTAAGACTCACAGAAACCCTGGGTTTATATCGTCGCCAGATATAAACTATGCTATTGTTCAGCTCTAAAATGACTAATGTGGAAGACATTCAAAACACTGAACATTAGCAATTTCTGAACACAGCTTTAGAAATGAAACACTGACTGAGCTTCAGTTCTCAGAGCTCTGAATCAGTTCATTAGCTCATGATGACTGAAAGTGAATCGCTTCATTCCTTAAAACACTGCCACAGTCATCAAATGATTCTCATGAACAAAGAAACAATCCACACGTGAACATACAGTGATTCATTTTAATCAAATTGAAAAATAAATTAAAGAAATATAATTATAAATGGAAAAAGAATGAAACATTCCGGAATGATGAAGCTCAAGGCAGAAGACATGAATGAAGACCGTATAAAACTAAACGTGTGTGTGTATGTATGTATGTATGTATGTGTATGTATGTATGTATGTATGTATGTATGTATGCATGTATGTATGCATGTATGTATGCGTGTATGCATGTATGCGTGTATGCATTATATATATATATATATATGTGTGTGTGTGTATGGGCATGAGTGTATGCAAGCGTGTGTTTCACAAGAGTGATGCACGAGTATGTTTGTGTGTGAGTGTGTCGCACGAGTATGTTTGTGTGCGAGTGTTGCACGGGGTGTATGTTGCATGAGTATGTTTGTGTGCGCGAGTGTTGCACGAGTATGTTTGTGTGCGCGAGTGTTGCACGAGTATGTTTGTGTGCGCGAGTGTTGCACGAGTATGTTTGTGTATGAGTGTGTTGCACGAGTATGTTTGTGCACTGCACAAGCGTGAGTGTGTTGCACGAGTATGCTTGTGTACGTGAGTGTGTTGCACGAGTGTGTGTGTTTGTGTGTTTCTCTCCAACATGGACACGAATAACAGCATCATTCCTGCAGATGAAGATGGATCCGTGTTTTCTCCTGCTACAGCGGAAGCGTGAGTCACACACGTCATGCCCTACAGTGAGCAGTTTAAAAACCCTCGTCTGTACTGGAAAGTCTGGATGGATGGAATGATGAAGCACAGGAAGTTCATCTGTACAGCTGAGAGACGGTGGAATCATTGGTACAGTTCAGCGTTCTCAACTAGGTCCTCTAGTGGAGCGTGAGCCGCTCTGAGCGTCCGGCGGAGGACAGAGACGTCAGCAAGTCCGAACGCTTCTCCATGAACACAGATGAGACGGACAGAAGAAAAGACATGAGAAAGAGGACACCTGGTGAAAGAGCCCGTGAAACCCCAGAATCCTCGGCGTTAACGTGAGGCTAGTTCCTCTTCTTGACGTTGTTGTTTGAGGACAGTCTCTGTCGCTGCGTCTGCATCACGGCGCTCAGCGTCACTTTGCTCCGCGCGACCTCGAACAGTTTGGAAAAGACCTGAAACCAGAGACACGTGTTAGTATTGCTCACAAACAAACGACTGACACGAAGAGGTCAAAGGTCACTAGAGGGCAGAGGTCACTCTCACCTTCCGCGGCGTCCTCTGTGTGAGCATGGAGTAAGAAGAGAGCGAGACGTTACAGACAGAACAAGAGCTACACTGAATATATGGGACAGCAGCACAAATGAAAGATCAAATCTACAGTATAAAGGTTTATATTTGATTTGTGAAGAGTCTAAATCATCATCACTGAATGAAAGGGATAGTTCACCCAAAAATGAAAACGTGATGTTTATCTGCTTAACCCCAGGGCATCCAAGATGTAGGTGACCGTTTCTTCAGTAGAACACAAATGAAGATTTTTAACTCAAACTGTTGCAGTCTGTCAGTCATATAATGCCAGTCAATGGGCTCCACGGCTTTGAAAGTCAAAAACATACACAGACAAAACCAAATTAAACCCTGCAGCTCGTGACGATACATTGAGGTCTAAAGACACGAAACGCTCCGCCGTAAAGCAAGAAGACGCGTCACGTGCCGGCTGTTGTGTGAACGCGCTCAGGACAGTTGGACAGTGCGGCGGATCAGAGGTAATGCCGCTGGGTTTAATTTGGTTTTGTCTGTGTATGTTTTTTTGACTTTCAAAGCCATGGAGCCCATTGACTGGCATTATATGACTGACAGACTGCAACAGTTTGAGTTAAAAATCTTCGTTTGTGTTCTACTGAAAGCGATCACCATCTTGAATGTGCTGAATAAACATCACGTTTTCATTTTTGGGTGAACTATCCCTTTTTTTGCATATTACTGAGTGTCTAAATCATCTGTACGGCTCGAAAAAATTAATAAATGAGAAAAAACACACACATACACTGTCAAACCAAAAATTATTCAGACACCAGATATAATTTTTGATATTTTTTTACTAGTGGGTGCAGGACACTGTAGTTCATTTATGTGAGTGAGGAGAGCAAAATAAAGTAAACTGTGACATGACATACCGTATATTATACTCAAATTCTTCATACAGTGGACTACCAGTAAAATTTGGGAGCAAAAATTATTCAGACACTTTGACCTGATCATGTTTTGCTGAAGTGTTTTTTCTTTAATTGCTAATGTGATCTTTTTACACACAGACTGAACAGAATGAAGCACTGCTTGGTGATTAGTTGAGCTAAACTGGTTTTATCTAATTGTGTTCTTAAATCTAACAGCTCCCAGCTATTCAGCCGAATTCATTACATACCTTTCAATCAAAGCTATCTGACATTATCAAGATTAATTTGTTCTGACGCAGTTTAACCCGGAGTTCTTCTCATATTTTATTAACATTTTCTAAACTACAGCGAATAAACTGTGATAATGTGAGAAATGTTGAAGGTGTCTGAATAAATTTTGATTTAACTAATATATATATATATATATATATATATATATATATATATATATATATATATATATATATATATATATATAAATAAATATGTGTTCAAAATAATAATAAAAATGTAATGTATATAAAAATAAAATATCAAACAATAATGACTACATGAAAATTTTAAAAACTTAGAGAGTTTAGTGGGGAAAGTTGAAAATAAAAATAATAATAAATAAAGGCGTAATTAATAAAATATACAATATAATTGAAGCAATACTAATTACATTAAAATGTTTAGTTATTTTGACCTGTCTTAGAAAGTTTAACTGGGGACAATTATGCAAAATAAAATAAAAAGATAAATATACAGAAAACAATAAATAAAAAATAAATAACTGAAAATTGAATAATGTACAATAATTTGACATCTGCCTTAGTTTACCAGGGGACATTTCAAAATAACCAATAAAGCAAAAAGATAAATAAACAAACATCAATAAAAATAAAATCTACAACGTAGTAATAAGAAATGACATACATATACATATATATACACATATATATACACACACTATATATTAAAAAAACAATAAAATGTATAACATTATATAAACAATGATAACCATGTGAACAGTTAAAACCTTCAGTGTTTTTGACAGCTGCCTTAGAAAGTTTACTGGAGAAAAGAAATAGATCTAAACACTATACATGTCTAATATTACTTCAATCTGAGGAGCGCAGAAAACATCACCAAAGAAAAACAAACAAACTATACCCGATACTGATTCTGACTTAATCATAGAATTTAGAAAGTTGATAAAAATACATCAGTTTTCAGTGCACCTGGATGAGAGCTACAGGTGAGGGAAGAGAGGAAGCTGCAGAATAAGCGTGATACGCACCTGCTCCCACAGGGTTTCTGCCAGCCGGTCGATGAAGCTGCCCACCTCTCTGAACTCCCCTGAGTATTTAACATAGGCCCAGACGCAGAGCGCCGCCAGCGCCAGCCCCATCAGCAGGTTACACAGCGCCGCCACAGAGCTCAGACCCACGAAGCCCGTCAGCGCCGACGCCACGTACATCATGAACATCACGACGAACAGCGTGGCCGGCGTGCGCGCCGCGAAGAAAATGTTCTTTCCGTCGTTGTGTTTGAGGAAGCTGGCGTAGGCCTCGTCGATCTCCTGCTCCAGCTGCTCCTGATAGCGGCGGCAGAAGTCCTCGCCGCCCATCTTCTTCACGCTGCGGAACTGACGCACACAGCTCTGCTTCAGCTCCTCGTGACTGCGCTCCAGATCCGCCGGAGCCATGTAGGGCCGGTCTCCACCGCACACCTGCAGACGGAGAACACGCGTCACGGGCGGCGCGGGCGAGAGATCAGGTGACCAGGTGTGTGACGTACCTGCTCCATGCTCCTGCTGTACGTGTCTTTAGCTCCTGCTACAGCGGCCAGGTTATTGGCTTCAGCTGTCGCCTGCGGCACACCGACACAAACACAACAATCCCATTAAAACCCTGCTGGAGTCAGTTTGCCTCGAATTCGATATTCACGCTGCTTAAACTATGCATTTCTTCTTGAACTTTGGTGAATGTTTCTCATTTAGTCATGCAATGTTTCAACACGGATGTGTTTTGGAAAGGCTTTGTATAAATTTTCTATTTTCATCGATCTTCAATTTTTTGCATTTTTTAAATTAAGATTTATTTTTTAAACCATTTAATATAATTGTATGGCCTCAGGACCTGTGGGAATCCTGCTTCATAAGCAAGAAAATACAAATATCAATGAGATGACAAAACTTTCAATAAAATAATATCTATAATAATGAAAGATTTCGTGGAGCTCATCACAAAGCATTCTGGGATTGATCTTCACCATGAATGATGCATGAAGCACCCTAAAAAAAAAAAAAAAGGCTTTGTTTCACATATTACATTTCATTTTCTCTCAAATTCCATTTCTCAAAAATTAACTAAATTTTAACTAAACTTAAAAAAAAAAAAAAGGATGTCAATAAATTGAATTCATAAAACTTTTACAATATTAATTTATTACAACTTTTAACAATAATGAAACTGAATTTTGTTGCTTGTAATTTTTCTGGATTGTTTTTTTTTTATTTAATACAAATTTATCATCAAAAATGGTGGCAATCTAATGAATGCATGTAACTTTAACATTTTCATAAATCTTTTAAAATGTAAATCAAATGAAAATGTAACAATGCTCAATGATTTCTGGGCAAAAAAAAAAAAAAAAGTGTTGAACAATAGAGGTTTACTGTTTAAATATTTATAACCTAGACAAAAATGTTTTACCTTGTCTTATATTCCTTAAGAATAAAGTTTTTATCATCACTTTGAGAAGTACATTCTGTTGCACAATATATGTCTGCCATAATTTGTTTGTTAAACTGCACATAACCAAAATCATAGGGCCCCAAGCATGTGAGACACTGATATTTTCTCTGAGACATGATAGTCCTGTCTGTACCTGTAACATGGACTTGGGATGAGGCAGTTCTTCACCCTGATAGATCTTCATGTAGGCCTGCGACAGAGAAACACACCGTCAATCCCAGCAGGCATCTGAATGATGGAGACGGGATGAAGAAGTGTGTCTTACTCTGAAATACTGCAGCAGATCTCGACACGTGACTTTAGAGCCGCTGATCTCCTTCTCCATCAGATTCTCAGGAGATAAAAGCAGCGGCACCAGACTCACCAGCTCTCTCTTGAACTCCGCATCGATGTCTACACACCAGACGGGCGTTTACTGATTATTTTGGTTCATACGCTAATACTAATTTATATTTCAGTGATCAATAGTACTGGCCTGCATCATATCTGCTGAAACCCAACACTAGTTTCAAAAATAGTGTCCGTTTTGCTGGATCACGTCACACTTTCTCACTAAATATGATGCATTTTGTAGTATTTGCACTTTCAGCAGCATTTGTATGGTGAAGAGTCTTGTATTCTCTCGTCATCAGCAGACAAACCGCTTTAAAGCAGTGTAGTGGCAGCAGTGACGCAGTGCTCTCACCTCGTAAGCGGCCGTCAAAGTGCGGGTTGGTGGCCACCTTGAGCCCGGGGTGCGGCAGCAGGAAGCAGCTGATGCTGGAGAAGCAGGAGTGGATGTGCTTCCTGACGTTCTGCAACTCTTCATGCTGATTCTGCTTGACCTGAGAATCACGGCATAATTCAGCACACGAGATGCGTGATAAAGAGCAGGAGAAACCAGATTCCTGCGGCATCACGTGACTCACCTGCAGCCTCTTCTCTAGGAAGTTTTTTCCTCCATCCAGACCGTAAGCGTGTTCGTACGGGTAACTCCAGTCCCGAATCAGAAACATCAGCGACTGCAGACCAACACAGACACACGGCGTCACTGCAGAGTCTCACACACTCGCTCACTCACCCACACTCGCACACTTTCAGGGACACACTCATTTACACGCTCGCGCACACTCATGCACACTTGCTCACTCACGCACACTCATACAAACACACACTAACTCACACTCGTGCACACTTGTGAACACACTCACTCACACTCGTGCACACTCACTCATAAAACTAGCTCTCACTCAATCGTGAACAGTGTTGCCAGACTGGGAATGTCCAAGTATCGTACCAGAAAATTATCGTACAGGAGTCAAACCAACAACTTTTTGACACGACCTGCAAATTACCTCGATAGATAACTAGGCATACCGTGTCTACACTGGACGCGAGCGGTGCGACAAAATACTATAGAACCCATTATAATCAGTGACTCTGTCTGCACTGGATGTGGCGCAATGCCACACGACATGACAGGACACATCCCCGGCAGTAAACTGATGCCTCGTTCAATTTATGACACATTAAAATGATTTTTAACACTCACTTTGTCGCGTCCAGTGTAGACAGTCTTCAGCTGTTGTAGCACTGCGCGACGGTGTTAACTCCACCTCTGAGTCGCTGTAACAGGAAGCATTCGTGTTGCCAGATGTTGAGGGGGTTCTTGCCATCATGGACCGCAACAGTGTTCGTTGCTTTAAAGCAGGGCACCCTCCTGCATTCTTAACACACTTAACTAGGTGTGCACGAGCGCATTTAGAGAGTGTCTGTAATGAGCCGATTTCGTGTATGAGTATAGAAGCCCTACGACTACAACTACCATCATTTGAATTGTCATAAAATTCTGAAATTATCGTACATTTTGGGATTTTTTCCATTATTGATCGTACATCTTACAGAGGTCAAAATGATCATACAAATAAGATAATTTTCGTACTTCTGGCAACACTGCTCGTGAATATTAACTCATTTGCGTGCACACACTAACTCGCGCAGTCCTGCACACACTCACTCGTGAACACACTCACACACACACACACACACTACCTCATGCTCACTCATGCACACACTCACTACCTCACGCTCACTCATGAACATACTCACACTTGTGAATACACACTAACTCATGCTCACTCACACTCGTGCACACACTCGCTCACTCACACTACCTCACGCTCACTCACTACATGAACACGCTCTCTCACACACACTAACTAACGCTCACTCACTCGTGAACATACTCACACTTGCGAATACACACCAACTCATACTCACTCACACTCGTGCACACACTCGCTCACTCACTCGCGAACACACACTACCTCGCGCTCTCACACTCACTCGCTCGCTCACACACACTACCTCACGCTCTCACACTCACTCGTGAACACTCGCTCGCACACACTACCTCACGCTCACTCGTGAACACACTCGCTCGCTCACACATACCAACTCACGCTCACACATACCAACTCACGCTCACACACACTCACTTGTGAACACACTCACTCGCTCGCTCACACACACTAACTCACGCTCACTCGTGAACATACTCACACTTACGAATACACACCAACTCATGCTCACTCACACTTGTGCACACACACGCTCACTCACACACACACTACCTCATATTCATTCACACTCGCTCGCTCACACACACCAACTCACGCTCACACATACCAACTCACGCCACACATACCAACTCACGCCACACACACTCACTTGTGAACACACTCACTCGCCGCTCACACACACTAACTCACGCTCACTCGTGAACATACTCACACTTACGAATACACACCAACTCATGCTCACTCACACTTGTGCACACACACGCTCACTCACACACACACTACCTCATATTCATTCACACTCGCTCGCTCGCACACACTAACTCACGCTCACTCACACTCACTCGCTCACACACTCGCTTGCTCACTCACACACTCGCTTGCTCACTCACACTCGTGCACACACTTGCTCACACACTCACGCGCACCTCATACCTGGAAGGGTTTGAGGTAGATCTCCTCCATGGCCAGTCGGCCATACTCTGTGAAGAGCTGAAGAAGCAGAAGCACAGATTATAATACAGAGCGTATTTGAACACTTGAGTCGCTTTATTCTGTTTCTAATGCAGTGACATGACAGCATCTCAATGGATTCATGATACAGTGACGCACTTAGAAAAGGTTTGACATGCTGAAGATCTAGGGCTGATAAAGTGAAGTACACCGGTGACTGCTGTTCATCATCTAATCTTTGTAGAAGTATGTAAACAGATGTGACACACAGCATCAAACCACAGCAGGTCACAGTTTTCCTGCAGATAGACATTTAAGCGTTTAAAGGTTTTAAAATATGACTTTTTAATTTGACAGTGTCCTAAAATTCAGCTCTAGTAAAGACACTTTTAAAAGAGTTAACTTTTTTATTCAATAAAATTATATAAAAACAAATAAAAAAATCAAACCAAAAATTTATTTTAGCTTTTTAATTCCCATTTTAATTTAGTTTAACTTGTATTAAAATAACTAAAATTGAAAATAAAAATAAAAATACAGACATTAAAAACTACTAAAAAAGACAAAAAAAAAAATATATTAACAGATAATAGAAAGATTAAAAGTGATTCAAAATGTTAATAATAACTATAATACTATTTCAGTGATAGAAAAAATAATGGCATCGATCAGACATGTGACTATAGACCAGCAGTCATATTGTTATTTACAACAGATAATCCCTGTTGAAATTAGGCATTAAGAGCCACATGACAAACTTAAATACTAAAATAATCCACTTTTCATACTGATGATCATTTCACCAGCACCTGTGAAGAATAAATCAGTGCACCTCTATTTGCTATTTTAACATTCATCCGTTTTCAAGTGTGGCTCAGTGTTTATACTGTCTGCATTGAACAGCGCGTCTCACCTGAAGATGCTGCAGATCGTCTTCTTGAACGTTTTGGGATAAGTTATAGACCTGCACATAAAAACAGGAGCATCAGGACACTGCATGCTCTCTCAGCGATGCACACGTGACGCATGTCGTACCTGTACGGAGCTGGTCATGGTGCTGAGGGCGAACAGGGTGGCGCAGTCTTTGATGGTGGACTGACTGTCAAACGCTCCCTGCGTGTCCAGGAGCAGCACGGCCACCTGCGGACACACAGATGGTGATGGGTAACTGAGCCAGAACACGTCTGACCGCACACACAAACACACACAGAGCAGCTCGATTCACAGAATGAGTGAAAATCACATCGGCACTGAAATAACGAGACTGTCTGACACAGCAATACAGCACTGGATAATGAAGAAAAACGGAAAAAGATCACAATGTACTGCTGCAGGCAGTGGCAGCTGGTCAATCAAGTTAGCCAGGGAAGAAGGCTGCTTCAACATGTTAAAAATAAGTTAATTATATATGTGACCCAGGAGCACAAAACCAGTCATAAGGGTCAATTTTTTAAATTGAGATTTATGCATCATCTGAAAGCTGAATAAATAAGCTTTTCATTGATGTATGGTTTGTTAGGACTATATATATATATATATATATATATATATATATATATATATATATATATATATATATTTGGCTAATACACAAATATTTATAAAAATAAAAATAAAAAAAAAAAAAATATTGGAGGAAATCACCTTTAAAGTTGTCCAAATGAAGTTCTTAGCAATGCATATTACTAATTAAAAATTAAGTTTTGATATAGTTATGGTAGGAAATTTACAAAATATATTCGTGGAACATGATCTTTACTTAATATCCTAATGATTTTTGGCATAAAATAGAAATGTATAATTTTGACCCATACAATGTATTGTTGGCTATTGCTACAAATATACCTGAGCTGCTTATGACTGCTTTTGTGCTCCAGGGTCACATATATTGCAAAATAATCACAAAGTTGCATTATTCAGTCATACTATTAGTCATGTTAGAACCTATTAAATATCAAAAAATCTAAACTGTATTTTGTTTGTTTGTGTATGCGGGGCGCCGGACTAATGGGTGTCTATTAGGTCTGTAAACTTTTGAAATGCATGTGACATGAGGCTGAGCTCTAATTGACCGTTCGCAAAGAGCTTGATTGACAGGCGATCTGACCAATCAGAACGTGGATATTATGTGTCGCCGCTGCTATCCGCCCTCTTGCCCGACAGCTACGGCCTGTCTCCATAGAAATACATGTTAAAACGGGGTAAAAGAGATAAGACTGAATTGAAACTTTTTCAATATAACTAAATACAAAAACGCGCAGAAGGTTAAGCTGTGCTGTTGTTGGCTGCCACAGTAACGGTAATAAGCTAAGGTATTCCTTTAAATACTTGTTTCAAATACTGTTGTTTGAATTTCTTTATAAATGACTCGGTTTAAAAGCTGAGGGTCCTGAGACCTTGTTTCGTATCAGAAGTAACCTGCTCGGTCTTCTCTGTCGGTGTGTTTTCAGTCTCCTCTTTGCTCTGCGATGTGTTTTTCACTGCGTGAGAACGTGTGTGTAGTGTGAGAGCGGCACTGTTTGTCGGGCATAGCAACAGTAACTAAGGGTGGGCGGGTTTTGCTAACGGTCAATTGGCTTGTTTCAGATTGTCCTCAGGGCAGAGCACTGCGCCCAGACCCTCCCACTTTTGATTTTAGTGAATCAATATTGTTTTTATGTATTTTGTCCTCATGTGGTTTGACCGTTCTCGACTGCCAAATAGGCGCAATATCTCTTCCGAGATGAACGCAAATTCAATTTTATCTTCACAAAAAATCCTTTCACAAGGCAGTTTTAGTTGAGGCGATCATCGGGGTCCAAGCAGCTTGTGTAGATGATATAGTTATACAATGGACATGTCTCAAGTAACATATGAGTCTTTAAGAATCGGAATTATTATATGCACAACATTAAAACAGATAAATAATAGAGTCCCTTCTTCAGTTGGACATCCATTCAGTTATGACTGACAACTTAAACATATTGTCAGAACCATTAAAATTAAGATGGTCTTAAGATGGTCTGATTAAAAATGGTCTATTTTGCATACTTATTGAGCTTTATTAAAGTTTATGGAAATATAATGAATTTATATGCAATTTTTTACTACAAGGCATATTTACTGAACCATTTTCACAGTCTTTATAAACTGAGATCTTAAAGGATTTATCACCCTGTGGTTCCATCGAGAGGACAACATCAGTATTATGGACTTCTCTGAATTACATTAATATAAATGGTTAATATTTTTTTGAATGATTACAAATGTTTAATGATTACATTACTGATAATACACCCACATTAAACTCAAATTCACTTCAAAATTCACTGATTCAGTATCTTATTTCATGCTTTAACAGTTGAACTGTTCACTTTTTTACTTAAAATAATAAGAAAAAAAATCACGATTTTTTTTATTTTTAAAAAGTAAAATAAATAATAATAATAAAATTAATTAATTAAAAAGTACATAAAATGTAAAAATTAAGAATAAAGAATAAAAATCAATTTAAAAAATAAACAAATATAAATAAATCTACAAATGAGTAAAAATTATAAACAAAACATTATAAAAATTAAAAATATTAAAGCAATAAATAATAAAATAAAACAATATATAAAAATAAATAAACAATATTTCCATTTGACTGGATTACTATTTTCACTTGAGAATCACTGAAAACAAATACACACAGCTGTTAGGGGTGGGCGATATGACCAAAATCTTATATCACAATATAACTCAGTTTATATCACGCTAATGATATATATCACGATATAGTTATGTTTTTCTTTTAAATGTTTTTATCATGTTAAAATCTTTGATAACATAGAATTTTCATAATCCTTGTCACCACTGTCAATATCAAATACAAGCCTAAAAAGAGACAAAAAAAAAACAACCTCAAGCTCACTGAAGATAAATAAACAATGATGAAATAAGGATAAGAAACTAATTGCAAGCAATAGGACAAAAAACTACAATAAATAAGAAATGCTACATACATTGTGTAAATTAATTAGTCTTCACTGTGTTAATTCTATCTATCCATCTATCTATAGATAGATATAATTAACACGTGTATATGCGTTTTCTTTTTCAGCCGTTTACTCTCTCAAGACCTAAATCACGGTTTATGAGGATACTTGCAAAGACGGGGATTCTGACGCATATAAGTGTGTTTATGTAATCGTTCAAAGCCAATTAAGAGGCAAAAATAAAAAATAAAAAAAATGCACTGCTCTCACACAGAAACAGAGACGGTGCACGCATATAGCTCTGTTGTTTGTTTCAACAGCTTAAAATCGGTTGTTTTAAAACTGCAGCGCTTCAAAACGCATGTCCATGCTACAGACGTAGACCCTCGTTTAGGGACGAGCTCCTCGTTTTGTCCCGGCTGGTCGTTCTCCTGCTCGGAGCCCCGTGGTGCCGTGTACAGATTGCGACACCACAAAATAAACGATAGAGCATAATATGAAACGACAGACTTTTTATTTCGTCCATCCGATATATACAGTGAGGAAAATAAGTATTTGAACACCCTGCTATTTTGCAAGTTCTCCCACTTAGAAATCATGGAGGGGTCTGAAATTGTCATCGTAGGTGCATGTCCACTGTGAGAGACATAATCTAAAAAAAAAAAATCCAGAAATCACAATGTATGATTTTTTAACTATTTATTTGTATGATACAGCTGCAAATAAGTATTTGAACACCTGTCTATCAGCTAGAATTCTGACCCTCAAAGACCTGTTAGTCTGCCTTTAAAATGTCCACCTCCACTCCATTTATTATCCTAAATTAGATGCACCTGTTTGAGGTCGTTAGCTGCATAAAGACACCTGTCCACCCCATACAATCAGTAAGAATCCAACTACTAACATGGCCAAGACCAAAGAGCTGTCCAAAGACACTAGAGACAAAATTGTACACCTCCACAAGGCTGGAAAGGGCTACGGGAAATTGCCAAGCAGCTTGGTGAAAAAGGTCCACTGTTGGAGCAATCATTAGAAAATGGAAGAAGCTAAACATGACTGTCAATCTCCCTCGGACTGGGGCTCCATGCAAGATCTCACCTCGTGGGGTCTCAATGATCCTAAGAAAGGTGAGAAATCAGCCCAGAACTACGGGAGGAGCTGGTCAATGACCTGAAAAGAGCTGGGACCACCGTTTCCAAGGTTACTGTTGGTAATACACTAAGGCGTCATGGTTTGAAATCATGCATGGCACGGAAGGTTCCCCTGCTTAAACCAGCACATGTCCAGGCCCGACTTAAGTTTGCCAATGACCATTTGGATGATCCAGAGGAGTCATGGGAGAAAGTCATGTGGTCAGATGAGACCAAAATAGAACTTTTGGTCATAATTCCACTAAACGTGTTTGGAGGAAGAAGAATGATGAGTACCATCCCAAGAACACCATCCCTACTGTGAAGCATGGGGTGGTAGCATCATGCTTTGGGGTGTTTTTCTGCACATGGGACAGGGCGACTGCACTGTATTAAGGAGAGGATGACCGGGGCCATGTATTGCGAGATTTTGGGGAACAACCTCCTTCCCTCAGTTAGAGCATTGAAGATGGGTCGAGGCTGGGTCTTCCAACATGACAATGACCAAGCACACAGCCAGGATAACCAAGGAGTGGCTCTGTAAGAAGCATATCAAGGTTCTGGCGTGGCCGAGCCAGTCTCCAGACCTAAACCCAATAGAGAATCTTTGAGGGAGCTCAAACTCCGTGTTTCTCAGCGACAGGCCAGAAACCTGACTGATCTAGAGAAGATCTGTGTGGAGGAGGGCCAAAATCCCTCCTGCAGTGTGTGCAAACCTGGTGAAAAACTACAGGAAACGCTTTGACCTCTGTAATTGCAAACAAAGGCTACTGTACCAAATATTAACATTGATTTTCTCAGGTGTTCAAATACTTATTTGCAGCTGTATCATACAAATAAATAGTTAAAAAATCATACATTGTGATTTCTGGATTTTTTTTTTTTTTAGATTATGTCTCTCACAGTGGACATGCACCTACGATGACAATTTCAGACCCCTCCATGATTTCTAAGTGGTAGAACTTGCAAAATAGCAGGGTGTTCAAATACTTATTTTCCTCACTGTATATTATCATATCCCACAGCCCAAACAGCTGTATATCATAAATGTGTAGAATGAACATAAATATTAACAAAACAAAACACACACAAAAAAAGATGAAATATTGTATTTGTGTAGCTGCATGTCATGTGACCGTGTGTTGGTGGTGGGTTTCAGACGGTGTGATGGGGTGAGTTTTACCCTGCTCCCGTCCGGTTTCTCCACCTCAAACACGTGGCTCCAGGCCTGAATGCCGGTGGTCTCGCGCTCACAGCCGCCCCTCCAGGTGAAGCCCGTCAGCGGCTCGTCGTTCCCACCCAGCCACGCGTCTGAGCCCTGAGACACACAGAACACGAGCTCGGTCTCTCATCTGATGTGTGAGGGTCAGTCTGAACTCAATAACACTCTCAACAGAACAACAAAAGAGTCTTTCTGATCAACACAAAACATCAGTGTTTCACAGTAAAGCGGCTGTAATGGATTAAAGCCGATCAGCCTTTAGCTGCTCTATGAACACTCAGTGACTAGGGACCAGAGCACTTAACACAGGACAAACGTGACGTCCTCACACGCAGTATGCACTGAACTACACTGCTCTCAGATCAGCTCATTCCCTGCCAGTCGTACTTTAGGGTACATTTCATCTGCATCCATGATCAAAACTATAATGCATTAATGGAAAGCATATTGTGATGTCACAAACATTTTGTGCACCATTTAAAAAGTCAACATTAATAATAAAATCCACATTATCTGTGTTAAAATTACGTATAAAATCTAAATTCTTCAGAAATTGTTTTGTTTTAAATTCCGTTTAAGAAAATATTTTATTTTATGTCTGCAAAAGTTCTATCAACCACACTAGTGCTCAAAAGTTTGTGTTTTTAATGAAATCTCTTCTGCTCACCAAGGCTACATTTATTTGATCAAAAATACAGTAAAATTGTGAAATTTATAAAAAAAAATAAAAAATTAAACATGATACACTACTATTCAAAAGTTTAGGTTAAGTATGATTTAAAATAATAATTATAATTTTTTCAAGAATGAATGAATGCATTAAATTGTTTAAAAGTGTCAGTAAAGTAGGGCTGTGCAATTAATCAAAATACAGTTTCAGTTTTGATTTAGGCCTCCAACGATTATGAAAATACAATAATCGAGATAAAAAGACTATTGCGCCCCCTTTCTATCAGTGTACTTTCGCTCCTCCATAAAACCCAATTTCACATGCAAATCAGTAAAATCATGTAACGTGATTTTGCAAAAAAGACGGAGCAGAACCCGGATGTATAAAGTCATCTTTTAGCTCAAGGTGCGCACCTAAAGGGTCAAATACACACAAAATGTGGTGCTTCCTGATTATTCACGTAAACCCTCGTCAGTTATTTAATAAATGAACAAACAGTTGAGAATGAAAATACATGCATAACAGTAAATTGGATCCGTGCGGCTCTTAAAGTGACAGCAGCCTAATATTCCTGCGCTTAATATTAACCAAACAACAAAAGACAAAAATCACACACTGCTCTTGAGTGAAGGACTTTTGTAGCTTTAATAAGTAATAAATTAAGTTTAATTCTTACAGTGAAGATTGTGCCGTTTTATTTTACACTAGATTATTCATACAATATATATTTATTATTTAAAGATAGCCATATATATATAAATATATATATGGCTATCTTTAAATAAATCATTCATTTAAAGTTTTTGTCACATGGCCCACTCATAATCGTGATTACAATATTGACCAAAATAATCGTGATTATGAATTTTGTCATAATTGAGCAGCCTTACAGTAAAGACATTTATAATGTTACAGAAGATTTCTATTTCAAATAAATGCTGTTCTTTTGAACTTTCTATTCATCTGTGAATCCTGGAAAATAAAATGCATCACAGTTTCCACAAAAATATTGTGATCAATTTTTGATCAAATAAACGCAGCCGTGTGGTGTTAGTCTGAGCTGTGATTCTGACCTGGCTGTACATGTATCGGAGCATGAAGTCCAGCAGGAAGGATTTGCCCTTGCGGAACGCTCCGGCCACAGACACCACCACCACGTGGAGATCCCTCACTCGCTCCTGCAGCAAGATCCTCTCCAGCGCCTCCTCGTCCAGAGAGAACTCGTGATTCTCCTCGTCTGCGATGACGATCTGCACGGGTCCGGACGCCTCCAGCTCGTCCAGCAGTTGCTGCGGGGACCAATCAGAGGAGCTCATCTTCCACCGGACATCCTCCGCCCCAGAAACCCCTGAGACAGAGACAATCACAACACTAAACTAGGGATGCACCGAATGTTTGGCAACCGAAATTATTCGGCCGAAAATAGCAAAAAAAGCTCTCTCTGTGTTAAGTGAATGCTTTTAAACAATGACGCGATCAAACAGAGGCAAACATGTCTGCAGTGCGAAAGTATTTAAAACCGTTTGAGAAAGACGCTAAAATCATTACAAGCACCGACAGCAAGAGACTGTTTAGCGCTGCATCTCATGCGTCGCATCTAATTTTACTGTTGTTCTGTAAAATAAAATAAAGACAATAATAATTACAACACCTATATTAATACATTTATTATACCATCCGCACAGTGTTCAAATCTAGAATAGATTTGTATCTATGGGATCTAAAATATTTTCTAATGTTTTAAAAGTAGTATCTTTTGCTCAGCAAGGCTGCATTTATTTGTACAGTAAAAAACAAACGCCTGATTGAAGGAGGGGGGGGGTCTCGAAAATTACCCAACAAAGTTATTTTACTAACTTAAATTGTGCTTTGTTGGTATAATGTCTGATAGAATGTTAAAAAATGTTCAGTGTAAAGTAAATATTTTTAAATTGTTGTTTTGTAATTGATTTTTTCTTTGACAAGCAAGACAAAACAGTAAAACGCAAAATTTGGGTATTTAATTTATGCAATGGGGGGAAAAATGTGTCTTGGCATTTGGCGTTCGGCCCAGTGTTTCATTTTGTTCCTATGTTATGCATCCAAAATGACTACATTTCTGGAATAAAATTTGGTAAGGCTTTACTTAAAGCCTTTATATATGTAATGCATAATAAAAGTAGTAGTGACGCATTAATTATGGCATGCAATGCACCTTATAATTGTAACCACATAGAATGTAATTCATTTTTACACCTTTAGAGAGTATAATGCATTAAAACACATGACAAACAAACTTTCAAATATTATAATGAATTTTACAATTATTTATATAAAAATATAATGCATTACATCTAATATCATGAATACCTTTATACATAATGCTTAAACTAAAGTGCAACCAAAACATGTTTTTTCAGATATATTTGACATGCATTTTGAACCAGATAGCATCTTGATTATAGGGTCATTCCGTGTCAAATCAACCAAATTTCAAAAACGTCCATCTCAGCCAGACTTCTGCTTGAGTTGACACGGAATGACCGTGTACTGGTTTCTGAAGATTTTTTGAGAAATTGTGACTGACGGACTCGACTGGTACATTACATTTATAACAAATCAGGCGTATCTTACAGGACAAAATATTGTTATTTGACTAAATCTGGTTCCCTTTCATTTCTTTCCATCAAACTGGTGACTAATAGGTTCTTTAAGTCTTCATTTTCAAATTTTACTTTTTTTTGTTTTTATGGCACTTTCGAGTGGAAGTGTTTTCTGTCTGGGGTGTAATTTATTTTTATTTGTACCAATAAAATATGTACTTTTTTTTTTTTATTTATCTTAATATTACTTATTTTACTTTTTAAAAATAAATTATGTAATTCTTTTTCTCTCTACTTATTTTAATCCCTCGGTGCAATTATTACTAGCATTTTTGTTATAGTGTAGGCCTAAGATTTATGCGTTTGCATTTTTAAAGTCTAGTTACCTCCAAATAAAATCATTTGAACACAAAAACATCTTGATTCGACTGATTAACACTTTTAAAACCAGACTGTCATTAACACTTGTGTGAAAGGTTGCAAGCCAGCGTTTAACAGGTTAAACCGGTTCTTAACTTCTGGATCGGTTCGGTTAATAATATAATATAAACATGGTTTCACCGCGGTCAATGCTGTAAATCACTGACCAGTGTGTGACCAGAAGCAGGTGATTATTTTATTTACACCGGTGAAACTACTATACTTTACTATAGCACGAGTCCCAGAAGTGCTCAGTCACCGGATCAGCGCATTTGTCCTCAAAACAGAGCGTGAATGCAGTGACCCACATCAGCCCGTCTAAAGTTACCCACAAACCCCAGCGACAGACGAAAACCAGCCCAAACCAGTTTAACCTCAAAAACAGACTCTCTGACACAGAAAACACAACACAGGCCTCACAGAAGCACTAGTGATTTCTGCTCACACACGAGGATTTCAGACAACAGACAAAACCATATGAGCTTCATATCATCATCATCAGTAATATACAGTGAGATGATACAAAACACTATAATAATAAAATCCTCAGGCAGACTCGAGAGTAAAGACAGTGCTGCGTTCATTAAATCTCACTGATCTTCTTCATGTCTTGAGGATTCATCAGAATACTTTGGACTAATTTCAATTTATTAAGCAAATAATCACATTTCACAAGAAAATAAAAAGTGCATTTATAATATGATTTTCAAGTTTCCAATTTAAAAACCTAGTATTTTTAGAGTAAAGAAAATTTAACAATGATTTTTCTCCTTTCATTTTTAGTTAAAAGTAATTTATATATATATATATATATATATATATATATATATATATATATATATATATATATATATATGTGTGTGTGTGTACTGTGAATATTTATTATGTATATATAAATACACACACATGCATGTATATATTTAGGAAAAATGTCATGTTTCCATATTAAATATATATATATATATATATATATATATATATGTGTGTGTGTACTGTGAATATTTATTATGTATATATAAATACACACACATGCATGTATATATTTAGGAAAAATGTCATGTTTCCATATTAAATATATTTATATATGATATAATTTATATGGAAATAAATATATACACGTAAATACATGTAAATATCTTCAAAATATATGCTGAATGTGTGTGTCTTTATATATACACATAATAAATATACACAGAACACACACATATATTATGTAAACAAAACTTATTTTGGATGCGATTAATCACGATTAATCATTTGACAGCACTACATTATATAATTTTAGCACTTCAAACAAAACTAAACAAAAATGAGAAATAAAAATATGTTGCTAAAGACAAAATGCATAATAGTTTAGTGGCAGGGCAAGTACAGATCCGCTCTATACAGTGAAAACAAGCC